>NC_079537.1:6170681-6470681 GCF_003711565.1 Takifugu flavidus | reverse complement strand
AACACATTAGGGGGGTTTCCAATAAGATCGCCCGCTTCATTTCTCCGTACATTAAAAGCTCATTGTTCCAATGTACACGTTCAAGCTGATGCCACCACATTTGGAGTGTGACAGCCAACGCTGGCTGGTTAGGCAGTCGTCAATACCGGTTACCTAAAGTCTGCACGCTTCCCAAAAACACTATTTCCAGGTCATTTCTGCTCCCACATAAGCTTCAAATCGACAAATAAGCTCGCTCCGATCACCCATCCCAGGAGTAGCCCAGGTGGCTCCTCTCCAAACACAAAAGGTAAAATAAGCAAATAACAGAGTTCCATCAGGCTGCAGAGGTAGAACGGAACACAATATCCTGCAGCAATTCCACATACGAGCCTGTCCCGCGTGTGCACAGCAGTCAGGGCGCCTCAGGATGCACGCTGCCTCTCCAGGGAGGAGGAACGCCATCAAAAATAGAGAGCTTTCATGGTCTACTTCACTGCTTGTGTCTGCATTCACAACAGATTAAACGACCCTTCTTAATTGCTTGCTCCACTTCTTAATAATAAGAATAATTTAGAAACATTCCATGCAGTCCTCTCCATTATTAGGGCGCTGGGCGGGTGCTGGCAGCACCTACAAGCACCCTGCTTTGTGCTGTTCAAGGTGAAGTCACTCTTTTCTTGGTCTGGGCTTTTTGTGAGTGCATGTAAATCTGTTTTCATTGACACGTTGCAGGGACACTCCTTCCCCAAGGAGATAAAACGCAAGCTCCTATAATGTCATTCATTTACTTACAGGCACAGGGGGGTGGCAGTGGGAGGTCCCTGGACCACCGTAAACCACCAGGCGTTCGCTCTGAAGCAATGAAAGTGATTCGGCATTTCCCCGGTCGAATGAGAGGACAGGTACCCAGGAGGAGAAAAGCCATTGACAAAGCAGCATATGTTCTTCCAAAACCCCATAATAGCCACGACAGGTGTGCCCACACTGTGGGGGTGGTCGCACCTCCGCGCCAACACAGATGCCGGCTTTTGAACCAGGCAATCTGGACGACCCCTTCCTTCTATAGCTAAAGGACGGACAGGAGGAGGTCCATGGACGCATTTTTTAACCCTACACTAGCGTGTTCTTACCCCTGATGCTAATTAGCTCCCAGACACACATGAGGCTGGATCCCAGGATCGTCTAAAACTTCAAAAGTTCCTATTTTAGAATCGGCACAAGGTTTATTGTCAACATTGTGAAGATACCAAGTAATCGCATTACCTTAGCAACCAAAAGGACTTGATCAAGAATCAACTTTGGGGCAGCTCTGTTTATTTTTAAGATGCTTAGCATAGCCTAGCCTAACATATTATGCTTACATAGTTGCAGAAGGTGAGAGTCTTTTAAATTAATATGCTAGCTTCTGAAGGGTCACCTTACCATCTCCTTAAGGTCCCGGGTTTCATCTCAGTATCTGCCTTATAAATGGGGACGGAGGTTGTCAATCAGATTGGTAAACTGTTGCCTCGGGTGCCGCCAGAGCTAATAAAGCCTCTCACCAGCCCCTTATTTTAAATGAAAATGTTAGTTTCTCTTCACCATTACTGAAGCGGTGAGCACTGGAAACCCTTGACTTTACCAGGAGGAGTGGGTGAGCGAGAGGATGAGAGCACACAACAAAGGGGAAACGGTGAGTGGGGTCTCTCTGAGAGCGAGGAATCTTTAAGGTCATTATGATGCACGTGGGCTGCTGGAGACCAGGTAATTAACAACAAACACTGTATAAGACTTGGGTTGGAAACGCCGGCTGAGGCTTCAAGGTGAGTCCGCAGCAGATCAATAGAAGCCTGCATATTTCAACGATGACGGGCAGGGCTGGGAACGTGGGGTGGGGGGGGGGGGGGGGGCTTCCTTGTTGGGAGGCAAATAACCGCTGCTAATGGCACATTCATGTCTAAACAAGCTCACCGCGATCGCCACAGTAGCTTTTCCATAGGTAACTACCCCCACAGGAAATCATCCTGCTAATGAGCTTGTCACAAACTGCTGGTTTAATCCCATAAACTATTTTCAGGTGACTAATACAGCTTCATTTACTGGTTCATTCATTGGTTGCCCAGCAACTACTGCCGGGCAAAGGATTGTGGCATGTAAACCCCTACATGGAAGGTAAAGGGTTCTGACCGCTGGAGCCCGAGTGTGATCACACACACCTTCTCACCCTGCGTGCGTCGAACACACACGTTATGAACCAAAACACGCCGCAGCCTTCACCCCCGCTGCTCAGCCCCGGGCAGAACTGCGCAGGAAGTTGGCTGTTGGAGCTCACTCGGCTCGGACAAACGTTCCCAAGAGCTCCGTACACGGCTCAAAGTAATGTGACAAGACCCCCCCACACACACACACACACACACACACACTGTCACCTCTCATCTTCCTCTCATCACCTCCCAGCAGAACAGACTTAATAGAATTCATAAAACAAAGAAGGGATTGATGGGTAAATGAGGCATGTGAGGGGGGCAGCATAGAAATTAATTATTAGAGCGGCACGGTCCGGGCTTGTGATCAACAAGCCCGGACCTGTGGAGTCTTCACAGTGTGTGTGCACGTGTGTGTGTGTGTGTGTGTTTCCAATTAAATGCAGTGAAATTGAGAGACTTGGCCTGTAGGAATCTAATTACAAAAATCCTTGAGGGGGGAACAGGACGAGTGCCGTCAGCACGTTGCTTCTTTGTGTGTCTGCGTGCACGTGTGTATTCTTGTGTTTATTGAAGACCAAAATAATCATTCTACGAGCAAAGCGAGGTCATTTCTGGCCGGTCCTCACAAGTTCAAATAGCTGTTTGAGGGTTAAGACGTGGTTTTAAGGTTGGGGTCAGCGGGAGGTCCTGAGCTGTGGTGGTTCGGGGTTGGGACGGGCTCGTGCGTGATGTCTGCAAACGTCCTCACAAGCTGGAAGCACAAGGACAAGTGTGTGTTAGAGGGGCGGGCGAGCCGGGGTGAGAAAATACCGCAAACGCTTCTGCAGCGAGCGTTGTGTTATTTCTTCTTGCATTTCCATAAAACCTTTAGATTCTTTCCCCCCATTATTTATGTATGATCGGGATCGGGATAACAAGGTAAAGCTGTTTTGCTCCGGTTTGGTTTATTGATGAAAACAAACTAAATAAATGATGAGTTGTTGCTAAACGAGAGGACAAATCCTGATTTTTTTGCCCCCCCCTCCCTTTTTTCATGTTGTTTGTATGGTAGCAAATATGAATTTACACGACACGAAGGATCTGTGTATTCCCTTTCTTGATTTTGAGCTCGCTGTTGACGCCTGAGAGTTAGTCTCAGCCGGCGATGCATCAGTGTGATGTACAGAGGTGTATCACTGCCTGCCCGGTGGCCTCATCTGAGCCACAGATGTAGAGGGGAGGAGATGGAGACATCTGCCTGAGCTCAACCTGAACTACATCTTACTCATCTTAATGTATCCAAGTATTTCTGTTATGGGAAATAAAATGAGCTCGTTAAATGATTAATATCTATTCCTGGGGAGCCACGTGCAGGTGCTGAGATGTCCTTTGAGAATGGAATTCAGCTGTGACCCCAGCAGTCACCGGACGAGAGGCTGGATGACCCCAGAATACCAGCCGATTGCGCACACACACACCACACACACACACACACACACACACACACACACACACACACAAGTGCGCACACACCATTCCCTTACTCACTGGCTCTCACACACTCACACCTAGAGGTAATTTACACCTTATTTACAGGAGAACCACCTGCATTGCCATCGATTTACAGGTGGGCGGCGAGTTTTGTGTGACGCGAGACTCCACTCCTGTTTTACAAATAGTGCCATTTTGAGGGCCCGAAAAAGCCATTACAGTGTAAAAGGTCAGGCGAATGAACACCTGCGTCTGAAACCCTCATGCAGCACACTCGACGTCGGAGGGCCCTGCCGTGCACGTGAGCTGGATGAGCCGAATGTCCTAAATCACATTATTACGACAAGCACGACAATAACGGAGACAGTAGGTGCCTTGAAAACGGTGATACAACGGAGCTTTCTGGATCCATGATCAGCCGTGTTACATGTTCACTGTAACACACACACACACACACACGCACACTCACACAGGCTTAGTGCATTTTCTCTGCCACACTCCATCCGTCCCCCAGCTGATGTCAGATGTCATGTCGTGTGACTGCACCAGTTACTCAGAGTCCATCGCCCCCACGTCTCATCATTAGCATCCGTGACTAATCCGGTGTAACGCGCCCCGCGACATGCTGCATCCAAATGTCACCCGATGGATGACATTTTTTCTGACAAAGAGTTTGTGCGCGTCGCTTGACAAGCCGCTAAACGGTGAAGGGCGACGCCGCGCTTGGGAGACGGGAGCAAACTGAGACTATGAAGACGGACGGACAGAGAGACGGACGGATGGGCAGATTTCTTGGGGCGTCATGGCGGCAGGATTCATGCCGCACAAACCCGGATTTGCAACAGCTTTGACGCAGCACACACACACACACGCGCGCGCGCGCCAGACACACACAGGCCCCAAATCAATGCTATTGATCAACAAATAGTCAAAGTGAAGGCTGACATTTACAGTCTCGGTTCAGTTTGTGTGTTTTATTTGCATTTCCTGTCACTCTGAATAATGAACAGGTTTTGTTGGGGGTGGGGGGCTACAGGGGCAGGTCATTTAGCATAATTCTGTCTGATAGGAGGCACCCACCTATCATCAGACGATCAATGCTTAAACTTTATTACCGACAGGTCGTTTCCTGGTGATGGAAATTGCAGCCCCGGTGAGTGACCAGAGCGGCTGGTGGCGATGGCACGCCGCCGGCGGGGCCGACCGGCGCCGCCGTTTGCAATGATGGCAGCGAGAGGGAGGGGAGGGAGGCATTTCGGAGCGTTACCATGCGACAATCAATGTAATGCGATGGGGGAGGGGTGGTGTGTGTGTGGGGGGGGGGGCATCAGAAAGGACTGCGGAGTGAAAGAGACACGGCTGCGGCTGCTGGAAAAGGCTGGGACTTTTTTTTTTTTTTTTAAAGCCAAAAGGAGAAAAAAAAAAGCCTTCCGATTTTAGTTTGAGGAAAAAAGGTTGTTCCGAGATCTGTGAGGGGAAAACGAGCCCAAGCCAGGAGGAAGGAGCAGCAATCTGGCTGGGGGAATCGTCTGAGCTTCCACCGAAATAGAAAGAAGGATGGGAAACATTTCCATTAAAAGTTTGGGCCCGACACACCAGCATCGCTAGGAGAAGTGAGCAGAACCACAACAGAACCAGGCAGGTCAGAACGGGCCATTAAAAATGGCTGCTGCATCAAAGCCGTGGGTCCCCCCCCCCTCAAAATAGAGTGACGAACATGCAGTTAATGACTCAAACAAGCAGCCGTTACAACCCGGCACCGCAGGGCCGAACTGATGAAGCAGAAGTCTGAGGAGAGGAGCCCGCAGCTCAGACAGACCTGGCTCGGGCGGGAAAACGTCTTTGGCGCCGCCGCCGCTGATGACAAGCTCGACTGTGGCGACGACCGCCGATACCGTCAGCCGCCCCCGAAACTGAGACACGGTACAAGCGTCCCGCAGCCTGTGAGGACAAGGACAAGAGCCCAGAGTAGAGGTCAGGGCCAGTGCGGCCGCCACGTTCCTCTCGGAGGCTGATTCCAGCCGCTGAGATCATTGCTGCCAGATTTTGTAGCACGGTGACGCTCCGTCAAGAAAAGCACTCGACCGTCGCGTCTTCCACCGTGGACGACCTCAGAAGACAGTGACGCTGAGGAAATGACGCTCTGCCGCGCAAAGGTCGCGCCTCTATTTCCGTTCACGCCACTGAGCAGCGAGCGGAGGCCTGAGCGGCGGGGCGCCGTGCCCGTCAAAGCGGTTTAGTGACGGTAGAGTGGGGCTGGAGCGGCCCTTCCTTACTCATGTTGGCCCTGACAGGTGACAAAACAGCTGCGGGAGAGGCCGCCAAGGGAGCCATGGCGAGAGAACTCAGTGAAGAGTCCCTATTGTCAGGCGAGACAAGTGTGGATATGAGTGGGTGGGAGTGTGTGTGTGTGTGTGTGGGTGTGTGTGTGTGGGTGCTCAATTTAATACTGCGCCAGAGGTTAAATTTGTGCCAGCGCACCAGCTCTGTGAATCCGCTCCTAAAATTTAGCACAAGACCAAATCCTCGGACCTGAGCTGGTCTTTGGATTAATGTTTTCCGTCGTGTGTTGGATCCGAACCGACCCTTTCATTTACAGACTCAAACGCAGCTTAGCCAGCAAACCTCACCTGTCAGAGGGAATCTGGCGGCCCAGTGGCTAATCCCCGCCATTTCTAATGCATACAGCCATCATAAACCCGCCCCCCCCTCGCGCACAATGCGGCGGGTAATCGGGGTGTTGGCTGAGGCGCCGGCAGCTGCGTGTCATCAGACATTACCTGCAGGTTTGCGTCCGCTCCGTTGCATCCAGAACCAAAGCACCTGGATTAAAGCGCGCACCCGTTGACACATTCAGGCTGTGTCGGTTCTAATGGAAACAGCAACCGGGACCGGTCTCAGAGGGAGGCTTTATGTTGGTAATGAACCCTCGCGCTTCACGTAAAGAGAACCAGGAAGGTTTGTTGTCTGGGGGGTGATTAAAGATGGAAATAATCTTTCATCTTAAACACCAGCGGAGCCACTTCATCAGTCTCTCCCTGCCTGACGCCCGCGGAGGCTCGCAGAGTCGCAGGGTCACGCCTGTCGTTACATCTGCCCTCGCCTTTCTTCTTTTTCTGCATTCTCTGGGAAATAATGGCCGCCGCGTGTCTTCTGTGCACCCTCTCTGTCTCCTTCTGACCCCAACGAGAGGCTCTCGGGTCAGCGTCTGCCCTTACTACACGGCTGTCAGATGAAAAAACAATCTTTCTAACTCAATAATAAGCATTCTCTACAGAGCCAGCCAACATCCGCTCCCTGTCCCTCGCTCCAGCTCCAATCTTGTGGACTTTATCCTCATCTTACACCTCTGTTGTGCAATTGTCCTTGGTCTTTTGTGGTGTTTTTATTGTGTAGTGCATCACACGCCAACATGTCTCTATTTATTCCTCCCCTCTGTTATAGTCAAGCCAGTCTGAACTTCTGCTCTCACACTGCCCCCTGTGGTGGAAGGCAGTATCGCACCCGGGAGTCCAAACATCTGCGTGATATTTGCTCATCAGTGATGGTTTTGAAAGAAGAGGTCGAAAGAAAAAATCATATTTTGAAATGAAATGAACTGAGTTGATGAACTGTGTTTCAATGACCTCGGAATACCGAGCTGAATGATTGCCACGTTCCGCCGTTGCTTATTGAGCTTTACAAAATAAAAGGCGGTTACAGTGTTAGCGCACTCCCACGCTTTGCCAGAAGGTTCTTAAAGTCACAAAAACGTGGCAAACCTTGCCTTGCAGATGTGGAGGTGGACACGGAGGCAAAATAATCTTGCACTTTACTGCAGCACCCCCCTCCACACACACGCAAAGACACACACTTCCTCCTTTACGCCCGTCAGATTTAATACCAGTGTCGGTGTTTACCTTCTAATAATAAACTGAAATATGGATCGTGAGCTCCTGGCACAGGTGACCTGCTGAGGACAAGCTAAATACCATCCATCGGCTCATGCTAAAACGGGAGCCCGAGGTTAGCCGCCGCCACGGAAGCAAACATCAATAAGAGCAGACGGAGGGGAGCGAAGATATGAACAGAGGGGGGCATTGATGTTTCGGCCAAAGGGTCCGGGGAAGGGTCCAGAGGTCGCTTTACATTATTTCCATCTGCCCCTTAATGTCCAGCTGCTGGACTTTTCATTATTTTAAGGTGTCGCGGTCGACCTCAGTGTTAGCAGAAATTCTACCATGAGCAGCAGGGACCAAAGGGGGGGGGGGGGGGGGGGGTCTGCTCATGAGAGGGGCAGCATATGCATGTGCAATTCAATCATATTAGGCCGTGGACTTTAAGATGGCAGTGTTGTGCAGAGTCATTTACAGTGGGTGCAGCACTGGAGGAGGGGGGGGGGGGGGGGGGGGGGTCACAGGAGCGCATGAGGCTCATGGATCCTTTAGGTGGATGAAAAAGTGCAGTTACGCAGATACACATGTATATTTGCTGCCAGAGCAGTGAGACGTGCCAGCCATTCCTTTCATCAATAATATGGGTAGGGAAGGGAGGGGGAGGGGAAGGGGGGGGGGGGGGGGGGGGGGGTTATTCCAGTGAGAACTGTCTGATGAGATGTTGGTCCAGACTTTAAAAAATTTAGCAGGCACACAGAAGGGTCAAACTGTGGTGTGTGCGGGGGCTGCTTTGGGAGGAGGCAACACAGCAGTGCACGTGCGGCATCATTTACAGGCCAAACTGGGCTTCAGCGACCCAAAAAGCCAAAGGAAAGGAAGGAAGGAAGCTCCCGACGCAACAAAAACCACTGAATCTGCTGTCTGCGGGGGGTAAAATCCCCGCTGAATGATTTCAAACGGCCCAAAATTTCAGGCGTTTTCAAGACAACTTGTTTCGCAACCTTCCTCAAAGGTCCATGACGCAAAATTGTCTTGTTTTCAACGATCGCGGCGCCATGCGACAAACACCTGAAGCCCAAACAGGCCCAAACTTACCTTGACTGGCATCTAAAAAGGTGTGCCCGGGATGGAACCAAACCGCCGAGGGCTCTCCCTCCCCGGGTGAACGCACATGGAGAACCACTATCCGCCGGACACTTTTGGGAACGGCGCGCAGGATGAGGGGGGGTGGGGGGGCGTCTCCGGGAGAAGGGGCGTTGCGGTGCGGCGGCGCTGAGCCCGAATCCCCGCTGGGAAAACCTGGGTCGTCCGCTGCAGCCGCTCTGCGGGGCGCGCTGGACTCACATTTCCACGGAAGAAAACCAAAAGGCAATTCTCTTAGTGCTTTCTTGAACCCTTATTTAAAAGCTCCTAAAGAAGATTTCTGGCTTGCAAACAAGAATTCACCCCACAGATAATCAATATCTGTAGTTCCACGCGCTCCGGACACTTTAGTCGAGGCGGTCACGTTGCCTGAGCAGGCGGCAAAAATCCGACGGAGAAGAGGAAGAAAAAAATCCCGTCCCACTTTTGGTGATTAAACATTAACGCCGCTGAATTCTTAAACTCTCCTTTCCTCACACACACCAGGAAAAGATGTTCTCAGACCGTCCAAACTCTGATCCTGCAGGCGATGGCGGCGCTTCCCAAAACGCATCCTCGCGCTTTTCTTTCCTCCAAAACCGGCTCGAACACCTGCAGTCTGAGACGCGGAATCCCCCCAGAATCCTAACGGGAGCGCAGGTTTGGTTTCATCGTTTTCCCAAAGTCTGGAAACACACAGAATATCCCAAAGAGCCTCGCCAAAGTGTTGCGTCCGAGATGCAGCGGAATAAACTGTCCCCCTCATCAGCTCCAGACGGCAGCTGCTTTCAGATTTTGTCTCCGTCGTTGTGATTTCTCAGCAAGAGTTCTGTGAGAGAGAGAGAGAGAGAGAGAGAGAGAGAGAGAGAGAGAGAGAGAGAGAGAGAGAGAGAGAGAGAGAGGAGAGAGAGAGAGAGGAGAGAGAGAGGGAGAGAGAGAGGAGGGGAGGGAGATGGGGGGAGGGAGAGAGAGAGGCTGCTGGGTGCGTGTGCGAGCGCATCTTCATTTTGTGCCAGGGCAGAAACGCTCCCTCAAACATTCAGATCATTGTGATTGTTGTCACTTAACAAGCGCGGAGCAGCTGCGCCCCGTTCCGACTCCGTGCGTGTGCGCGTCATTAAGCGCGCGTTTGCTGAGGTCGGCTGACGGTCCTTGGTGAAATATTCACCACCCTTCCCGCCGAGTTCGCCGAGGCTTCGCCCCGGTGTCGCTGCTCGAGGCACCGCGGAGGGTGGGACGGGTGGCGCGCGTGCCGCGGGGAGGGGACGCGCGCGCGGGAGTAGGTTCTGCGTTCCGTGGGATCAGAGGGGGCAACTGCACCGCAAACAGCGCGGGGCGACTGGGAGGCGGTAGCATGGGCTCGTGATGGGCGTGCGCGTGTCTGTGAGAAGGACGGAATGTGAGACAGAGATGAAGGTGACGAATCAAAGAAGTGATTGGTGGAATTTAGTACGAGCCCAGAAGGACGGACAGAAGCTCAGTGTGAAGGAAGTCACCAGATTAGGACCACACACACACACACACACACACACCAGCACACACACACACACACACACACCACACACACACACACACCACACCACCACCACCACCACAACACACACACACCACAACACACACAACACACACACACACACCACCACACACACACCACACACACACACACCACACACACACACACACACACACCACACACACACCACCACCACCACCACACACACACACACACAACACACACACCACACCACCACCACCACCACACACACACACACACACACCACCTCACCACCACACCACAACACACACACACACACACAACACACACACACCACCTCACCACCACACCACACCACACCACACACACCACACACACACACACACCTCACCACCACACCACACACACACCACCTCACCACCACACCACAACACACACACACAACACACACACACCACCCCACCACACACACACACACCACACCACACCACACACACCACACCACACCACAACACACACACACACACCACAACACACCACACACACAACACAACACACACACACACCACACCACACACACCACACACACACCACCACACACACACACACACACACACACACACCACACACACACACAACACACACACACACACCACCCCGCCACACACACACACACACACCACACCACCACCACCACACCACACACCACACACACCACACCACACCACACCACACACACACACACAACCACACACACACACCACACCACACACACCACACCACACACACACCACAACACACACAACACACACCACACCACCACCACCACCACACACACCACACACCACACACAACACACACACCACACCACCACCACCACCACACACACACACACACACACACCACACCACAAACACACACACACACCACCACCACAACACACACACACAAACACACTTTCAGCACCATGGACAGCGAATTCAGCCTTTTCTCCCAGCGAAGTCCAGCAGAAAAAGAAAAGGAGAATCATTTGGGGAAGAAACAAAGGTAGCGTGGCATTAATGTGGGTGGTTCCGTTCTCAAGCCCTCCATCCATCACCCTTAACCTCCCCTGGTGGGGGGGCAAAGCGCTTGGTCAACGTTCTCGCACGTGTCTGTTTTCAGTGCCAGAAGGTAGATCTTCATCTGCTGCTGTCAGGGCTTTGTATAAAGCAGTCTCATTAGAGGCCATTAGAAGATCATGTGACCTCACCCCACCACACACACACACACACACACACACACACACACACACACACACACACACACACACACACGGTCTCGTCATGCAGGGAGGTGCAGAGCTCAGCTGTATTTAATATCCCCCATGAAATGCTGAATAAAAGAGGTCCTCAGGGATAGAGGCTGGGGTGCCCGTGGGAGCTGGCCTGGAACAGGAAGCGTTAAAAACTCCGCGCCCTCTGTGCCTGGTTTGATGGGAATAACGCCGATCCGTCCAGCGGGAAGAGCGATGCTGCAGTGATTTCAGCGCTACTAAACACAAGCGCGTTCCTTCACGCGCCAGGTCAATCCTGCGCCGGCCGCTCCGCGACAGCCTCCACGTGTAGCCACGGGAAAATATTTTTCCATTCGGCACCGGAAAAGGAAGTGGAGGCATGAAAATTGTATGTTGAGCCATTGTGAGGTGATGACTAATTCAAGGCGCTATGTGCAAAAATACCCTTGCTCGCAGTAAAGTGTGTTATTCATAAGTTTGTGAATAATTGAGTTTCAGGGAGCGTATTTAGCACTGGGGGGGGGGGGGGGGGGGTGCTGACTCTGGGCTTTGTCTGGGTTGGTACTGGTGGGGAACTCCAAGGGGTCAGCCAATTAGCAACCAGAGCCACAGACACAACAACAATGAAACTCTACTGTTAGTGATGAAGCACGAGCTACCAAAGGAGCTGCTGTTAGCTGCTGTTAGCTGCTGTTAGCTGCTGTTAGCTGCTGTTAGCTGCTGTTAGCTGCTGTTAGCTGCAGCCTCCTGTAGGAACCAGCGGAAATGGAGACGGACCCTGGACAGGACGCCCGGTGGACAGGCAGGAAGTGAGGAGAGGACATAAAGATGACTCTCAACACAACATCTGAGTGGAGTTTAAAACGGGTCAAAAACAACTGTAGATTTATTAAGTTCCATGTTAGAAGCAGAGATAACAGTTGTGTGTGTGCGCGTGTGTGTGTGTGCGTGTGTGTTGACTCAGGGGCTGCTGGGAAGAGACAAATGTGTGTTTTTAACCTCTCCGGGTGGAGATAAGAGACAGGGAGTCCCTGCAGTATGGAGGGAAAGTGATTACTGCCACCGGCTCCAGCCTCACACACACTGAAGAAGGGAAAGTAAAACACACATAACACACACACACACACACGAACGCGCAGGTCAAAGCTGAAAACTTGTAGAAAGTGTTCATCTTTGTCCTCGTCGTCTTTGGTGGTGGCAAAGGGGAGATGGGAGGGACGGAAAGGAGGATAGGAACATATAGATCAATAATGAAGACAAATGAAATGGATGGAATTATTGTGGTGTGTCAGAGGAGAGAGAGAGAGAGAGAGAGAGAGAGAGAGAGAGAGAGAGAGAGAGCAATACAATAGAGCCGTCAATGATCAAAATCAGAAGGTATTTTACACAATAATGAAATGATAAACTGACTTTATTGGGCTCTAAGGAACTGAAAGCGAATCAATTCTGAGCATTTTATCAACAGAACTGATTCCAGGCACGTTTCCTCCGCAGGAACTTCAGGGTAATCTCTCCATCCCGGCCCCGCTGGTGCCTGTCTCCCCTGCAGGAACCGCTCCCAAGCAGCCTGTTCAGGAACGTTTAGTTTGCCCTACTGAGTCCCTGCTCCGGGGGGGGGGGGGGGCGTATCGGCTCCTAAACGCCACTGGGCGGGGCGTGAAGGTTACTTGACGTTACATTACGTGGTGATCGATGCTCATGACGTCGCCAAGCGGCCCCACCCCGCGGTGGCGCCGTGGCCCCTGAGAGGGCCACATGAGAGGAATGGTTCCTGCAAAGTTCCTGCCCCAGTATTTGCCTGGAACTCCCGCAGTGGAAACGCGGCTTCTGTCAAACAGTACTTGGCATTTCAATATTTAAATAGTTCTGTGTTGCCCTTTGATGGAAAGGAAAACATTGGCGAGTTCTAAGTAGCCGTCAGAGCAAACGAGCTGCGAAGGCTGTTTGGCTGTTTAAGAATGTGCGTGTTCAACAGCTCACAGACGTGGAATCTAAAGAGTCTCAGCAAAAGTAGCTGCGGCGCCGCTTCCATTAAACTCCAACGGTGATGTTTTGTGCTGTGCTTGATTAGCTGAATGCTAATAGCTCTGTGCTTCAGAGGAAAACCTTGGTTTTTTGTTTTTTTTTAGATTGTTATTCTAGGTTTATCTTTCATTTTAAAATGACTTCTGGCTGTCGCATGTTTTTTTTAATTTGATATTAAAAGCCTGATATTACGTTGTTGTAAGACATTTACATGTCTGCCTGTTTACATGTGTCTACCATCTCCAGATGCCAAAATGCCCGAGTACCCGTGTGGCGCCAGTAGGCGGCGTTGCCGTATGGATCGATTCGTTCCCTGCAGGACGTTGCAAATACACCCAAAAACACGTGTAAATGGGGCCCGAGCCTTCCACTCTCACTTGTGCGCACCTCCCTAGCGCCTCATCCCGTTTCACACTCTTTACCCACCCAGAATCCTCCCTCCAGGGACACAGAACTAGCTCGTACATTTCATTAGAGGCTAATTTGATCATGCGGCGGGCTCGTATCGATCCCAACAGTCGGGCAGGAGAAGAAGATGTTGGACATGTGAGGTTAGGAAGTAGTCAGCTTACAGCATTCAGTGTCCACCAGGCACGCCAGAGCCCGACAGATGTTTTCATGATACTGTGAAGAGTCACCTGGAGCTAGCATCGGCTTCGATTCCGAACACGTTTACACGCACTTTTATGGAGTCCCGCTGGAGTGAGACAATCACGATCATTTGCATTTATTTAGGAGAAGGGAGCGTCCACAAAAACACTGTCTCTTCCAGAAGCCTCACACATTTTGGGAGCCGTGATGGGAAAGTGAGTGGAGCAAAAGAGAGGGAGATTTGTGAGAGAGCAGAGGGGTGCAGGCAGGAGATACCGTGGTGAGACTGGGCTGGGATGATGTTTTGACCTGGCAGGATAAGAGATCCGCCAGCCTCCGACTCACTCTGCCAATAAATAAAAGTAGAAAAATACCAGGAGACTACCAGATGAATGGAGGTAGAGGTGATGGAGTGAGACATGGCTGCAGCAGGAGGAAGAAAGGAGTTAAGAGGATCCTGACTGGTTTAGGGATTTAGTGGGAAAACCGGTGGAAAATAGTAGAAAAGAAGGCTGCCTACTGCGTATAATTGAGCAAGGTGTGGAGAATGCACTAATATGGAAATGAACCAGCAACTAATTTGGGATTAAAGCCCATTCCCGCTAAAGGAATTATCCCAGAAAAGCCCGTTCAGTTTGCACTTTTCCACAGTTTTGTGGATTAGCATGGCAGCGCTAACCCAACAAACCACACGCACGGGCCGTCAGTGTAGGTTTGATGTTGATTTGACAGCACTTGAAGTCTGACAAAGAAGCGCTTCAGGAACCCCCTTACAGCGAGGAGAACCTGACTCATAGAACGCCCACCCATTGTCCCACAACCTCGTCAGATGGAAACCAGAAACGGACGGCGTGGCGCTCGGCTGAGTTCCTGCCTGTCCGCCAGTCCTGCAGCGCCGCTGCCCGCTCCGGCGCGGAGAACGCCATTAATAAAGCAAACGGATCGGTTCCATTAGACCCGGGCCGTTGTGACGGAGAAGTTAGCTCCCAGCTAACGTCTACATCTTAGCTTAGCCGGTGTGGTGTCAGAGCGGCGGCCCTCGGGCCTCTTGACTGGTGCTTAAATGTCACTGAGATCGCAGCAGCCAGGTTGTCAGCGCACGTTTATTAGCAGGAGCGCGAGCTTGAGGAAACACCGAGAGCGACTTTGACACAATGAGGTGCACAACAAATCTGAATGGAGGTCAAAGAGCCCGAGCCCCCAGCAGGGAGATGTTTTATGGAGAGTCGAGGGCAGAAGTGGCCCCCGGATTATGGTCACGGCTGAAAGAAATGTCCTGTTGCAATACGTAAAGCAACGTCATCCAACAAGTCCTTCAACAACAATCAAGCTGCCCCCCCCCACACACACACACCCCCCATCCTTACCCAAACTCTCCCGGGAGGACCTCAGACCTCTGCTTTATGTTCACACCGTGTATATTTTACAGATGAATAGTTTGTGATCAGGGCATCATTGGAAAAGAGAGCTCTCTTGTTCTCCGTTGGCCCTGCCTGAATAAATAAAGGTGAATAAATAAATAAATAAATAAGCAATAGGTGCAGAGTGGATCAGACGGTTTTATGCATCTGAGCTGAAAACCAAGCTGTGTTTGAGGTTTGCAGCCAACAGCAGCTCCACCGAGAGGGAAAGCTGGGACTTTACTGCCACACGGAGGATTAATGAGGCCGCCAACGCCGGGAGGGGGCCGTCGGGACGGGGACACCGGGCAGGGTTGGCGGGAAGCGTAAACCGAGCGGGTCAGTGGGGTCAGAGGTCAGGAGGTCGGCGCGTAGCTGGATCGACAGACAGGAAACAGGAAAACAACGCCGAGCCCAGCGGCGAGACAACGCAGGATTGTCCTGGGGACAGATGTGAGCGTGGACAAGCCAGAGCCTGACTGGCACCAGCTGGACAGACTGGAGAAACGGCCTCTTCCACCGGGGCTGAGCTGGGGGGGCGCTTGGGCCCCCACCCCCTGGAGGACTGGAGGCTGCAGCGGCCCCCAAAGTGGAGCAGCTACACACCGATGTCAATATTTGCTCATAAAACTTTCCTTTTTCCCCTCATATCACTCTGGTTTTGAGTGGACTGATGAGAAAATATTGAAATTGCTCCGATTTTAGCCTAAACTTTCAAAGTATTTATGCTAATGATGGTGGTTCGGGGCGTTGTGCTTCTGAGTTAAACGGGAGTGCGAGGTGAGGCGGGGATGCAGAACATGAATCCAGGACTGCAGTCAGCTCGGGGACGGGCCCACGCACATCGCAGCAGGATGCTGATAGCTTCAGTGAAGAAGAAGAAGGAAAAAAATCTGGAGTCATGCTGGGGCTAAATATAGACAAAGGTTTTATGTAAGCTGAGGTGAATCATTCCATCAGCACATCAGCACATTCGCTCACACACGAGCCGAACCAGTGACACAGAGCAGCCGCAGGATGAGCAGAGAGTTAAACTGAGTCAAATCAACTGTGCGTGTGCGTGTGTGTGTGTGTGTGTGTATATGTGTGTGTGTGCGTTCTAGTGAATGCTACATAGCGAGGACCAGCATGGATGGATGGGTGGATGGATGATGGATGGATGGATGGATGGATGATGGATGATGGATGGATGGATGGATGATGGATGGAGGATGGATGATGGAGGTAGACCTCTGGAACCCTAACCCTGTGGAGCGATGGTGAAGGCTACCCTATGAACCAGCAGCGTCCCACCTGGTGCTGAGGAGCTGGGGCAGGACAGGAGGATCTGGATTGTCTTTGATGGACAGGAGCCTGGACGCGTCCCCCCTCTGCCCCAGTGGTCACACTGGCCAGCTGGGGCGCAGCGACAGAGCCGCCTTCCTCATTAGTTGCCCCCCCAACCTATCTTGGCAAGGAACAATGATGAAAGAGGTCTTCCTCAATAAGTCTTTCATCAGGATAAATAAATCCAATTCATTATTTAGGGTTACTAATTTAGTCGTGATGAGTGGGGTCAGAGCCTGGGAAACACTGTAAATATTCAGAACCCAAAGATAGAAATACAATTGTGTGTGTGTGTGCGCGTGTGTGTGTGTGCGTGCGTGCGTGTGCGTGCACGTGTGTGTGTGTGTGTGTGTGTGTGTGTGCGTGCGTGCGTGCGTGTGTGTGCGTGTGTGTGTGTGTGGTGGTGTGTGTGTGTGGGTGTGTGTGTGTGTGTGTGCGTGTGTGTGTGTGCGTGTGTGTGTGTGTGTGCGTGCGTGCGTGCGTGTGTGTGCGTGTGTGTGTGTGTGGTGGTGTGTGTGTGTGGGTGTGTGTGTGTGTGTGTGCGTGTGCGTGTGTGTGTGCGTGTGTGTGTGTGTGTGTGTGTTGCCCAGGGTTGTGACGCCTTAATCACGGCTCCAGCTTGATTAATAGGTTGTGAGTTGTGGCCCAGAGCTTGTCCTTTACACAAAAAAAGGGTCATCTTGAAGTTTTCAACCGACACCCGTCGTCTCCACTCAGGGTGCAGCGAACTCTGCTGCACTAGAGGGGGGTCGGGATGTGCTTAGATGGGGGGGGGGGCATAAAAATACAATCAAGGAATCCAAAGAGACAGAGAGAAGAACTCTTGATGCAGTGCAGAGAAAACAATCCCTGACTTCATGCTAGCTAAATAGCTGCTGTGCTGTTTAGTGTGCAGACATGCACGACCCCCCCACCGTGCCCTGTAGCCACCGGGCTACGTCACCTATTAGCCAGTGTGTTTCCAGCTGAACTCACCAGTGGCACCAGTGGGCTAATGGCTAAGGCCACGCTAGCCTCCTGCTACGCTCACATCATGAATAACAGGTTGTCTTCATGCACTACATGGTTCCTAAGTGGACCCTCGTCAGAGCTCTGATGCACGACCCCCGGTGGATGTTCGAGTGTCAGAACGGGTTTATTCTCCTCTGACTCAAAAACCTCTGTACCCCCTTCCCTCCCACCAAAACCAGGCTTGGCACACGTTGCCATCTGTTGCATCAGATCGGATTTTAATCATCCTCGCAAGCGTCTGAAAGGCACAAAAGGAGCCGGTTTTAACGGACAGAGAAGAATTCCCTAATGTCCTGATTACCAATCATGCCTGTGCACCGACATCATGCCCAGAGGGACGGGGAAGAGGCAGATTAGCTGATTTTAGATTAAGATATAGCCTTGTCCCTTCCGTTTTTAATTAAATAAGTTCTATCCATCTAAAAATCAAAAGTAGAGTTAAACCCCTTTGCTCTGTGATTGCTATAGCAGATCTGTTACATATTGTATCAATAGTTTGTAACGCAGGTGCACAGAAATGTTGCTTCATCTGAAAAAGGTTGGAAGTGGAAATGAAAATTGTCATTTACTGACCGCGCACATGCCGATGACTCCGTTGATGTGACGACGGCGCCCTCTATTGGCCAGAAGCTATATTTATTTACTGTCATAAAGCATCCATGGCAATAAAAAGGAAATTGGATTCTTTTTTTTAGAGGATTTGCCGCTCAGAAACTGGGGGGAAAGTAAATGTGTGGTTGGTTTAATACGGTTTAATCCACGATGAGTAATTTCCATTTGTCAGCTCATAGCTGGTTATTGTCAAGTTCTCCGTCTGGCGGATGTAATCGGTTCAACCAAAAGGATTTTTACCTCTAAACCTTTAACCGTGGCAGGGCAGGGTGGGACAAGGCCGACTTTCCATTCATCTGCTGGAAAAGGAACTTACTCTCATTGAAACCGGCTGAAGGCAGCAGGAGCAGCTCCAGCTGGTGCGGAGCTCGACAACTTTTATACAGTTTTTCATATCTAAATGATCAACTATTGTGGTGCTGATCATGCGTGAAAGGAGCAGTCCAGGAGTCCACGTTTAATGGCGGATGGACACGTTTTAATGTGTTTTAAGGCACGAGCACAACAGGTATAAATGTGGAATGTCTGGAACGAGAGCGCGCATGGATTCGAAGCACCTTAAACAACTGAGGAGCGCACGTGTTTGCAGCGGCAGAGGGTTCAGATGGAGCCGCCCTCGCTCATCTTCACGCCTGAGCAGCTCTTCAGGCACCACCGTCACCAAAAGCTGGGCTGCACCTGCATCTGTGCTGGAGAAACTGAAAACAAAGGCTTCCGACCCCGCCGCTGCTTCTCCCGCCGCCGCCGCTGCTCTGGAGGGGGGGTGGGGGGGTCAGGGGGGCTGCAGCTTTTACTTGATTTCAATGCTTTTGATGCGCACGTCCCCGTCGAAGTTGAAGAAGGCGTATTTCTCTGCGCCCATCCGGTTGGGGAAGCGGATGACAGAGCCGTCGGACAGCTTCACCAAGAACTCTGCGGGGGTGAACTCGACGACCATCTGGAGGGGAAGGAAGAGGCAGAAGGGGACGTTCAGGACCCCAAAAAGGGGCGACAAAATATACGCGATATTGTGTTGATTCTCAAGGTTCGGCGCTCACCTTAAACTCCTCGCCCTGTTGGAACGGAAAGCCTCCCTCCCGCACCTCCTCACACCATTTGCCCCCCAGGTAGGAGTTGCAGACCACCTTGTTTTCATCCCCGTGCGCGTTGAAGCGGGCGTTTAGGTGCATGGTGATCTCTGCTCGTTCTGGCAAACGTTCACTGCAAAACTGCAGCACAACCGCAGAGAGAAGGCGTCATTAACCAACGCGCCCCAGAAGGTTCATCATCATCATCATCGGTGGGGCGACACATCTGGAAGGAAGGAGAAGACTGCCCCCGTGTGGCGGGTTGTATTACTGCACCCAACAGCCAAAACCACCAAGACTCAACTGGTTCCTTCGAACAAACCAGCTCCTATCAAACTTCCACTGGTTTGGCGGCTACGACAAAACTTTGGGCTCTTTTGTCGAGCCACGTGGGTGGGGGTGGGGTGGGGGGTTGTTGGGGTAGTAACAGATAGTGGCTTTCATTGTCCGCGTACACAATAACAGCTTTATAAAATGCTTTTTTGTAAACATTGTCGCATCCTTAAATGGCCAAATGAGTCGAGCATTTCTTCCTGCTGTCTGTTAAGGGCACAAAGGCCCTCTGGTGCCACCGGTTGTTCTTATCTCTGCTCTGCAGTCAAAGCAGCAGCGCCTCTGCAGAGGTTTGGCTCTGGCTGGTGTGCAGAAAAACGCAGTTGGACAACAGGAACCTGGTATTTATGATCATGTGGTGAGAGTTTACTCACTTTGAAGGATTAGGGGTGGGGACTCCGACGATGGTCATGGTCTGCCCCACCTTGAAGGACATGTTCTTGATGGTCATCCCACTCTGGAAAAAGATAAGTGCAAGAATGATTCGTCCACTTATCAGAATTTCATCTTGAGCTCAAGACAGGACACCGCTGCAGCAGGCTCATGTGTTTCCCATTATTCCCACTCGGGCTGAGGTTCCAGGCTCAGGCTCAGGCTCCTCCCCTTTGGCTGATGCTCAGGACGCAGAGACGGGAGAGAACCACAGTTAAATCGCAATATGTTCCTGATTGGCAAGAACAGCGGAAAATAAAAAGGGTAGTAGAAACCCTGAGCTCAGCTCGATGACGACTGAAATGCATATGTGGCAGAGGAACACTGCTGCCTGATGCCTTTGAGCAATACATGACTTGTCATGGTCCCTGGGCAGCGTGAGCAAGAATATCGACCGTTGAGGAGGCAAAATGTTTCACAATATCGTTAAAGCTTTACGACATGCGCCTAAATCACAGCAACAGCCTGCAGGAATGATTCTAAACTGATCTTTTTTTATCGTTTCTGCTTGAAAAACACTTGTCTAATGCATCAGTCAAATGTGAGTTGTTTAAGAGCTGTTTAAGAAAAAGAAAATCTGGATTTTCATGAGAGAATGAAAGAACATTCAGAGTCAAGAACAAAAAAAAAAGCCCACAGCTGAAAGACGAAGCAGTGGGCGTGTGGTGGGGGCATTGGGTGACATGGCTGCAGCATACTTTCCATGTTAGTGTCCAACTGTAATGTGTATGAATAGCAGAGAGGGGCCGGAGAAAGCGGCCGCGCCTCTGAGCCGCTGCTGCAGGAGCTTCTGCCAGCCCAGGCATCATCACCAGTATCTAAAGTCACAGCAACGAGCCCCAGAAAAGTCTCTGCTGCCCTCAACCGGAGCTCTGATCACTTTGATTCAGTTAAAAACCTGCTTCAGGCGCACGCCTGAGCACCGGGATGCTCTATCAGCGACAGGGAAACCAGACTGGGCTGCAGATTCTGCTGGGGTTGACCTCACAGGCCCGAGCAAAGAGAGGAGCAGTTCAATAACTGGAAGAGGGGTCGGACAGCGAGGACATTTTCCAAGGCTGTTGGTGCGCCGTCATGCTCAGTGTGACCATAAAAGGCAGAAAGACGTCTGAGAGATTCAGTCAAAAAGTTCAAGACTCAAACGAGAAATTGCACTTCAGTCTCAGACACACGGCATGCATTAAAGCGCCAGTCCTCTTTTAATTAAACTCTTTTTTGCGTTATAGCCATGATGGAGGATGGCTCTTTTAGTCTCATTCCACTCACCTTAATCATCTTTGCGGATGCAGTCAGTCAGACACAGCAGAGGAGAGGAGAAGAGACGAGGGCTGCAGGGTCTCTATCGACTACGCCCAGGCTGTATATACCGCTGGGGGCGGGGCTTATCCGTGAATGACAGCTCCAGTAGCGAATGGAATCAGCCCGCTGGAGAGCTGTGACCAATTGATTTAAGATGAGGGTTGAAACGGCCTTAAACCCGGTGTCAAACATTTATTAAGTGATTTTATTGGCCTAGGTTTACGTTACAGAATCTCCAGAGGGAATCATTTGTTGAATCCAGATATTGTGGGTTTAAGGAGGTTGATAGGGAGGGCCGAAGCATCACAGGCTACAGTGCCAGACCAAAATAGACACGTATTAGTTGCCAGGCACTCAGCTAAATATTTAGAACAGCTGATGGGAATGGAGCTCCGTTTACTGTACACAGATAGTAGCTCGCTGTGAGCTCAGATGACTGAACAAACGCCAGGCAGGGGAAGAAAGAGGAGGAAGTATGAGGACGTTGAAATGAAAACGTTGGAGGGATGATAAAGAGACAGTAAAATGCAACATATTCGCAGTTATCACACATCCGTTAATTCTTACAGAAGGAAGCTCATATGTTCCAGAAGCTGTGGCCCTCTGAAGCTGTTCTTTCTGACCGTTTGCCAGCAAAGTGTGATTTGCTGTTCAACAGCTGTGCTCATCTGCCCTGAAACTGCACGATTAAATGGCAGCAAACAGAAATAGCTTAATCAACAGGTCATTCTGGGTGTTTCTAGAACCTTCTGCTGATGCTGCCTGTTACCAGAAGCCACTGCTGGGTTATTTGACATAGCTCTAAAGGTGGCACAAAGATCTGATGTGAATGTATTTGGCCCCATGACCCGGTCTTAAGACAGTCAGCAGATCTCTCACTCTCACTCACTCGCACACACACTCACCCACCCACACACAAACACATACATTCGCTTATTAATACCTCAGGCACAGCCACACCCAACCTTAATCGATCGCTTTATGCCCGACCGTATAGGAAGTGTTGGACCCGAGTTCAAACTCTGCAATAAGCAACTGTGTGTCACATGTTTTGCTTGTTTAGCCTCTATGTTTATCCTCTTTACACACAGAAAAGCCAGAAAGCTGACTTATATTTGACAGAGGTGTGTCTTCTGTAGCATCAGAGAACAGTGGCAGAAACATTTACTGCCCCCCAGTGGCCACTATGGACAACTGCAACAGACGAGAGGGACTGCCCCATGGAAATTGTGCAAGTACTTCCCAAGATAATTTCTGGTTTAAGGATTAAAGGTCATGTTTATCCAGGTGCCAGAGTTCCCCAAGAGCTAGACAGACACAGTCCTGGTCATTTAAAACGCGTCGAGCCCTAACCGCTAAAATTACACCCCCAAATTACACCTTGGATATAAATGTGACAAGGGAAACCAGGGATTAAAGTCAGGGAACACTCAAGGCAAAAGTAATCCCACAGCTGGTTATGCCACAACCAAATACACCATATTGTCCAGATGGAGGAAGAGCCTCTGTAATGTTGACAAATACAATTATTTACATCACATCAATATTATATCATGTAGAGAGAACCGATGTTAGGGGACGTGAGGTCCCATTTTTGAATGACAGACAGACAGACAGACAGACAGACAGACAGACAGACAGACAGACGTGTGACAGTAGTATTACACTGTGATTACAGCATGACACAAACATCACCATGCTGGAGTATCGAGCGGACCTCTGGCGGTTGCTCTAATCATATGAACGGCCCCCTCGCTCTGATTGGTCCACCGGGGGCGACGGTCGCTGTATCTCACACCTCATTGGTCATTCGGGGCTGAGGGGGCGTGGACGGCCGAATTGTATCAATATTGATAAAGTGGTGGTAACTAAATATTTTTTAAAATTCAGGAAGGCGAGGGTGCGTTAAAAAGCCCCGCACTGTGACGTTTTTTAACCCGCTCAGTGTGCGGTTTGTCCGAGTAAACAGCCCCGAGGTTTCCCTTCTTGTCTCCGGGTACGTTTGGTTGGAAACCGTCATCGCAACAGCTCGGGACGCCTTGAAATTAACCGTAAGGTTGTGAGAAAATGGCATCAATAGCAACGGCTCCCGAGCCGGCTATAAGCCCGGGCTCCGCAGCGCTGGCCGACGCGCTTGTCCCCGCTAGTATATTCGCTCCGGATCGAGGAGGATGCGGGGAAGAGGACGGCGACGAGTGCTACGAGGACGGCGACATGATGAACGGCGAGTCCGTGGAGCGAGGGGTCGACTTCACCAGCAAGGTAACGCGAGGCCCCTGGCTTGTTGCTGCGGCGCTAGCATTAGCCGCTATCGGTAACGAATGAATGAACCCCGCGCTGTCGTAACACCTCTACACGCGTGAATTACACGTGTAATTACAACCACCGTGAGTCAACAGCTCCGTACGCCAGCCACTCGCCCTCTGCGTGGCCAGTGTTTACTCGCAGGGATTTTGTTGGGGGAGCAGGTGTTCGCTTGTGCTAAAATTGCGTAGCCGCTTAGCTCGGCGCTAGCTGCTACTGTTTGCACATATGGCAACAGCTCTGCCCAAACCCGCAAAATAAAACTACTGTCAACAACAAACAAGGCCCATATCGAGATAATACCAAGGCGTGACCACAAGCATGGAAAACGTATCGGGCTGCAGAAAGACTGATGTTCTGGAAAATGGTTCTAAATCAGCAGTGCTAATCAAAAATAACACGAGTTGACAATGATGCAAACGTGGGCGAGTTGCACGTCCCATTGCACCTGTGTTACATGTATGTTCAGATTACACCAGGTTGCATCAGGGAGCCATTCACTGGTTCACCTTTGGCCCCCGACGCTTCCGCAGGTTCTGTTTCGGGGCTCTGATATTTAAACCTTTTAAGGATCCAGACAGAGTTTGGTTGTTTGGATCACTCCTCATCAATAAAAGACTCGTTTTATTTTTTTTGGAGCACTTGTGTCAGAAGCGTGTGGGACGATCACATGTTACCAGGTGCTCAATGGGAAAACAGACAGCTGTTTGTGGGCAGCAGCTCCTGAAGTCACCAGAGATTCACATAGTGCTCTTTCTGTTGGGTCTTAGGACTCAGAACGGTCCAAAAAAGAGATTCTTTCTGTTCTCCCGGAGCACGGTGGCTCGCCGTCTCCGTGCGTGCCGTAATCTCACTGTTCTTGACTTCCGTTGGATCCAGAATGAACTTTCTGATTCTTCACGCTGTCACCTCCACTCCACCAGCTGGCGCTTGTCAGTCCAAATGGGGAACAGTACGACTCCCTGCTTCGCCAGCTCCGGGACAGGATGGAAGAGGGGTCTGGGGAGACCATCTATGTGGTTGGTATGGGCTCAGGTAAGAAACGTGCAAGCACACATCCAGGAACGGCACACGTGTCCGTGCTGTTACGTACCGACCTCGTCTCCGTCTCCCCCGTAGATGGAGGGCTGCAGGGCCTCTCTCGACTACGCCCAGGCTGTATATACCGCTGGGGGCGGGGCTTATCCGTGAATGACAGCTCCAGTAGCGAATGGAATCAGCCCGCTGGAGAGCTGTGACCAATTGATTTAAGATGAGGGTTGAAACGGCCTTAAACCCGGTGTCAAACATTTATTAAGTGATTTTATTGGCCTGGGTTTACGTTACAGAATCTCCAGAGGGAATCATTTGTTGAATCCAGATATTGTGGGTTTAAGGAGGTTGATAGGGAGGGCCGAAGCATCACAGGCTACAGTGCCAGACCAAAATAGACACGTATGAGTTGCCAGGCACTCAGATAAATATTTAGAACAGCTGATGGGAATGGAGCTCCGTTTACTGTACACAGATAGTAGCTCTGTGAGCTCAGATGACTGAACAAACGCCAGGCAGGGGAAGAAAGAGGAGGAAGTATGAGGATGTTGAAATGAAAACGTTGGAGGGATGATAAAGAG
Source organism: Takifugu flavidus (assembly GCF_003711565.1). NCBI lineage: Eukaryota > Metazoa > Chordata > Actinopteri > Tetraodontiformes > Tetraodontidae > Takifugu > Takifugu flavidus. Next base: position 6,445,262 of record NC_079537.1, on the reverse strand, counting down.
ACAGTAAAATGCAACATATTCGCAGTTATCACATATCCGTTAATTCTTACAGAAGGAAGCTCATATGTTCCAGAAGCTGTGGCCCTCTGAAGCTGTTCTTTCTGACCGTTTGCCAGCAAAGTGTGATTTGCTGTTCAACAGCTGTGCTCATCTGCCCTGAAACTGCACGATTAAATGGCAGCAAACAGAAATAGCTTAATCAACAGGTCATTCTGGGTGTTTCTAGAACCTTCTGCTGATGCTGCCTGTTACCAGAAGCCACTGCTGGGTTATTTGACATAGCTCTAAAGGTGGCACAAAGATCTGATGTGAATGTATTTGGCCCCATGACCCGGTCTTAAGACAGTCAGCAGATCTCTCACTCTCACTCACTCGCACACACACTCACCCACCCACACACAAAAACACATACATCGCTTATTAATACCTCAGGCACAGCCACACCAACCTTAATCGATCGCTTTATGCCCGACCGTATAGGAAGTGTTGGACCCGAGTTCAAACTCTGCAATAAGCAACTGTGTGTCACATGTTTTGCTTGTTTAGCCTCTATGTTTATCCTCTTTACACACAGAAAAGCCAGAAAGCTGACTTATATTTGACAGAGGTGTGTCTTCTGTAGCATCAGAGAACAGTGGCAGAAACATTTACTGCCCCCCAGTGGCCACTATGGACAACTGCAACAGACGAGAGGGACTGCCCCATGGAAATTGTGCAAGTACTTCCCAAGATAATTTCTGGTTTAAGGATTAAAGGTCATGTTTATCCAGGTGCCAGAGTTCCCCAAGAGCTAGACAGACACAGTCCTGGTCATTTAAAACGCGTCGAGCCCTAACCGCTAAAATTACACCCCCAAATTACACCTTGGATATAAATGTGACAAGGGAAACCAGGGATTAAAGTCAGGGAACACTCAAGGCAAAAGTAATCCCACAGCTGGTTATGCCACAACCAAATACACCATATTGTCCAGATGGAGGAAGAGCCTCTGTAATGTTGACAAATACAATTATTTACATCACATCAATATTATATCATGTAGAGAGAACCGATGTTAGGGGACGTGAGGTCCCATTTTTGAATGACAGACAGACAGACAGACAGACAGACAGACAGACAGACAGACAGACGTGTGACAGTAGTATTACACTGTGATTACAGCATGACACAAACATCACCATGCTGGAGTATCGAGCGGACCTCTGGCGGTTGCTCTAATCATATGAACGGCCCCCTCGCTCTGATTGGTCCACCGGGGGCGACGGTCGCTGTATCTCACACCTCATTGGTCATTCGGGGCTGAGGGGGCGTGGACGGCCGAATTGTATCAATATTGATAAAGTGGTGGTAACTAAATATTTTTTTAATTCAGGAAGGCGAGGGTGCGTTAAAAAGCCCCGCACTGTGACGTTTTTTTAACCCGCTCAGTGTGCGGTTTGTCCGAGTAAACAGCCCCGAGGTTTCCCTTCTTGTCTCCGGGTACGTTTGGTTGGAAACCGTCATCGCAACAGCTCGGGACGCCTTGAAATTAACCGTAAGGTTGTGAGAAAATGGCATCAATAGCAACGGCTCCCGAGCCGGCTATAAGCCCGGGCTCCGCAGCGCTGGCCGACGCGCTTGTCCCCGCTAGTATATTCGCTCCGGATCGAGGAGGATGCGGGGAAGAGGACGGCGACGAGTGCTACGAGGACGGCGACATGATGAACGGCGAGTCCGTGGAGCGAGGGGTCGACTTCACCAGCAAGGTAACGCGAGGCCCCTGGCTTGTTGCTGCGGCGCTAGCATTAGCCGCTATCGGTAACGAATGAATGAACCCCGCGCTGTCGTAACACCTCTACACGCGTGAATTACACGTGTAATTACAACCACCGTGAGTCAACAGCTCCGTACGCCAGCCACTCGCCCTCTGCGTGGCCAGTGTTTACTCGCAGGGATTTTGTTGGGGGAGCAGGTGTTCGCTTGTGCTAAAATTGCGTAGCCGCTTAGCTCGGCGCTAGCTGCTACTGTTTGCACATATGGCAACAGCTCTGCCCAAACCCGCAAAATAAAACTACTGTCAACAACAAACAAGGCCCATATCGAGATAATACCAAGGCGTGACCACAAGCATGGAAAACGTATCGGGCTGCAGAAAGACTGATGTTCTGGAAAATGGTTCTAAATCAGCAGTGCTAATCAAAAATAACACGAGTTGACAATGATGCAAACGTGGGCGAGTTGCACATGTCCCATTGCACCTGTGTTACATGTATGTTCAGATTACACCAGGTTGCATCAGGGAGCCATTCACTGGTTCACCTTTGGCCCCCGACGCTTCCGCAGGTTCTGTTTCGGGGCTCTGATATTTAAACCTTTTAAGGATCCAGACAGAGTTTGGTTGTTTGGATCACTCCTCATCAATAAAAGACTCGTTTTATTTTTTTTGGAGCACTTGTGTCAGAAGCGTGTGGGACGATCACATGTTACCAGGTGCTCAATGGGAAAACAGACAGCTGTTTGTGGGCAGCAGCTCCTGAAGTCACCAGAGATTCACATAGTGCTCTTTCTGTTGGGTCTTAGGACTCAGAACGGTCCAAAAAAGAGATTCTTTCTGTTCTCCCGGAGCACGGTGGCTCGCCGTCTCCGTGTGTGCCGTAATCTCACTGTTCTTGACTTCCGTTGGATCCAGAATGAACTTTCTGATTCTTCACGCTGTCACCTCCACTCCACCAGCTGGCGCTTGTCAGTCCAAATGGGGAACAGTACGACTCCCTGCTTCGCCAGCTCCGGGACAGGATGGAAGAGGGGTCTGGGGAGACCATCTATGTGGTTGGTATGGGCTCAGGTAAGAAACGTGCAAGCACACATCCAGGAACGGCACACGTGTCCGTGCTGTTACGTACCGACCTCGTCTCCGTCTCCCCCGTAGATGGAGGTGACTGGGGCCTCGATGAGAAAGACATGGAGGCGTCTGTAGCCACCGTGTGTTCCATGTGCGAGCAGCTGGACACCGACCTCATTCTTCTCCGGGAGCGAAATGAAAGCGCCGGTTTAGTGCGGGACTATTTGATCCGCCGCCGCGTGGGTGAGCTGGACTTCCTGGAGGTCAGGTGAGTGGTCACGGTTGGCCCGCTCGGTGGCGTTGGGTCTACAGGGCGCCGTTAATGTGTCCGCGCATCGTTCAGGGTGGCGGTAGTGGGGAACGTGGACGCTGGTAAAAGCACTCTGCTGGGGGTGCTGACGCACGGAGAGCTGGACAACGGCAGGGGCTTCGCCCGCCAGAAGCTCTTCAGACACAAGCATGAGATGGAGAGCGGTCGGACCAGCAGCGTGGGAAACGATATTCTGGGCTTCGACCAGGAGGGACAGGTGAGAGGCTGAGAACGGGAGCCAGGATGTTGATAGGCCGGCGTCATGAATGTGGCCCCTCCCCCTCTGCGTTCACACAGGTGGTGAACAAGCCAGACAATCACGGCGGAAGCCTGGACTGGACCAAAATCTGTGAGAAGTCCTCGAAGGTCATTACCTTCATCGACCTGGCCGGGCACGAGAAGTACCTGAAGACCACCGTGTTCGGGATGACGGGACACCTGCCTGACTTCTGCATGCTGATGGTGAGGAGGGGGGGGGGGGACGACGACGCTCCTCTTCTCTTTTTCTTTCAAACATGTGACGCCACGGTCGTCTCGCTCCTCCCAGGTGGGCAGTAACGCGGGCATCGTCGGGATGACCAAAGAACACCTGGGGCTGGCCTTGGCGCTGAATGTTCCCGTGTTCGTGGTGGTGACAAAGATAGACATGTGTCCGGCGAACATCCTCCAAGGTGGCCCTCCGGGCGCCCGTCTGGTCGGGACACACAGGCTTCTTCTCCTGTCTCCTAATTCCAGTTGTCTTGAATTGCAACAGAGACGCTGAAGCTGCTTCAGAGGTTACTCAAGTCCCCCGGCTGCAGGAAGATCCCCGTCCTGGTACAGAACAAGGACGACGTCATAGTCACGGCGTCAAACTTCAGCTCAGAGAGGTGATCGAACCATCCCGGCTTCACAGCAGAGAAGGAAAACGGCCTCGTGTGACCTCCGCCTTTCTCTCCTCAGGATGTGTCCTATTTTCCAGATCTCCAACGTGACCGGAGAGAACATGGACCTGCTCAAGATGTTCCTCAACCTGCTCTCCTCCAGGACGTCCTACCGAGACGACCAGCCCGCCGAGTTTCAGATCGACGACACCTACTCTGTGCCGGTAGGACTTGGCGAGTCCCGCTAAACCACGAGGATTACGATCCGTGTGAGACCCCGACTGTGTTTGTCACAGGGAGTAGGAACAGTAGTGTCTGGAACTACGTTACGTGGACTCATACGCCTGAACGACACCATGCTGCTGGGCCCAGACCCTTTGGGCAGCTTCATATCCATCGCCGTCAAATCAATCCACCGTAAGAGAATGCCTGTGAAGGAGGTCCGGGGGGGCCAGACCGCCTCGTTCGCCCTGAAAAAGGTAGGAGGGCAGATTCAAGCCGCGGTTCCTCCCGGCGGTCTTTCCACACGTTTGACGCCACCCTCCTCTTCTGTGTGAAGATCAAGCGCTCGTCCATAAGGAAAGGCATGGTGATGGTGTCGCCAAAGCTGTGCCCTCAGGCGACGTGGGAGTTCGAGGCCGAGATCCTGGTCCTGCATCATCCCACGACGATATCCCCCCGATACCAGGCCATGGGTGAGGACACGAAGAGTTAAGTGGCAGGTTTATACGACCAGAACAATTTCACCAAAGCGCCTGTGTCCTCCCAGTCCACTGCGGCAGCATACGGCAGACGGCCACCATCTTGTCCATGAACAGAGACTGCTTGCGGACGGGGGACAAGGCTTCGGTCCACTTCCGCTTCATCAAAACTCCCGAGTATTTGCACTGCGACCAGAAGCTGGTGTTCAGGGAGGGACGTACCAAGGCTGTGGGCACCATCACCAAGGTAGTGCGCCTCTTTGGTTGGATCACGTAGCACACGCCCGCGATCAGGATCAGGATCTGGCTGGCGTGCTAACGTTAGCGTCTGCTTCCTCCCCAGCTGCTGCAGTCCACCAACAATTTGCCATCCAATTCCAAACCCCCACAAATCAAAATGCAGTCTACCAAGAAGGTGCCGGTCAGAAAGGAGGAAGGCAGCACGGTTGCCAGTGACGAAGCAGCGGCGTTAGCGCCCCCCGCAGGCCTCAACGCAGCACAGCAGGTGAGTCTTGACAGCAGAAACATGATTATTTTAAATATGTCTGGTCTTTGTATCTGATCTAACACTGAGCCATTCTCTAACTCTACTTCCTGTTTCTAACACCGACTGTTCCATACTGCTTTACCACTCTTAACGTGGACTGTCTTTCGTGCCGCATTACTCCATTACAAACTCTTATTTCGCTTGCGTGGCTGCCTTCCTAAGGGAGAGGGAGATGAGGACCCTCAGTTAAAGGAGGGCAACAAAGAGAACAAGGTAAAACGGGTCATTTCTGAATGAGACGGGAGACCTTGGGTAGAGGAGGACGTTTATACTAGAAGTTTGGTTTTTGTCGTTAAAATGCTTTTAAGGCTGAGGGTTTTTATTTGCTCCTTGCAGCCAAAGTCCGGAGGAGGTGGAAGGAGGAGAGGGGGGCAGCGGCACAAAGGAAAAGGCCAGGGCAACAGCACCAACCCCACAGCAGCTCCCAGCTCCTCAGGAGTAGGAGGCTGTTAAAGCGGCCTCCACCGTGCCGTTAACCTCCCCCTCTGCTGTCACTCCTACAAGCATCATTCCACAACTCACAACAGATACAGATGTTTCCGAAAGACTCTTCTCTTATAATGCTTGCCTTCTTCACAGTCTTATGTTGTTTTCTGTTTACTGAAAAAGATGCCAAAAGGAATGCACTCTTAACAATTTTATCGTCCTCTGCCTTGGTTGTGATTGCCACGGTCCTCCTCCCACTGGTGACTTGTGGTACTACAGGTACCTTGAACATTTGGGAAGCAAACCCACATGTTCTGGTGTCGGCACCAGATTAGAAAATCGAAATATGCACCAGCCCTTCCTCCAGTACCTGAGCTATCTAAATCTGTCGCTCTTAATTCACAGAATTTATTGATTTTAATTGTTTACTTGGAGTGTCGGCAGTGGGGAGGGACACCAGATCTCAACGAAACGAGGGTCCAGTACCAAACCGAGCAGCTATAAAACAAACTCCCTCATGCATTCCCAGTGACCTGCAAGGATAAAAGAAATGTACTGTTTATACTGGATATGTAAATGAGTTGTAAAGGGTGCACTGGCTGGTAACGCACCATCGTCCAGACGTATGCAAGCCAGATGAATGTAGCAGAGGGCACGGTCTGAAAATCTAGGAATTATAAGCTGTTTTTTTATGTGTAGGATATTTATTCAGCATACATGCTTCTTTCATGCCATTCAGCCATGTTCCAAACCTTTTACCCATAGTGTAAATAGTGAATCGTCCTCACTCGTTACATGCTGTGCTACATGGAGTTTTAGCGCCCCCTGGCGTTGTGGCCTGTTATTGTGTAGAACGTTGCCGCTACATACCGAGCATTAATAAATAGTTTACGCAACTTTTCTGCCGTTTTCCCCTCTTCTATTATCCACTGACGCCATGGTTGTGCAACACTTTAACAATAGTCTATGTAATTCTAAACAAGACGCGGCTCATTTAAATGCGGTTTAAATCAGAATGATAAGGTCTGTGAAGCATCAGGTGAGAAAGGTTCAGTCGTTTGCAGAACTGCTTTAAATTGCAAGAGTACATTAAGTAAAAAGCAACAATTGACAAAAGAAAAATACAAATTACTGTATATGTAACTTTGATATAGGTCTACTACAGATTGTAACGGAAAAAGTACAGCATCCGTTCCATTTACGGCACTTTGCCCAATAGTGGACATTTCCAGCGTCTGGGCAGCACCTCTACCCATGATCAATATACCTGAAAAGGCTCCACCTGGCCTGGGCCACAATTTCACAAACTGTGTGATGAATTCCATAGTAAAAGAAATGGCATTACCCTGAAAAATAATATGTAACTTTAAGACATCGAGTCTAGTTACTTAGTGTGGACGTGTTACTGGACCCGACATGCAGGAACTGCAGGAAAACGGCGCATGGTTGGGAAGAAAGGGATGGTTGAGACGGTTCTCTCCTGCAGAGTCTCTGGATCTGAAATAAAGTGCGCACCTCGGTGTGCACATGCTTCAGCACATAGTACAGATACACACACACACGGGACGGCGGGCTGGGATTCTGAGGCTTTAACCGTCGATGTCCCAGCTGAAGAGATGATGCTTCACCAGCATGTCCTGCACGCCTTCCTTCAGAGGCCTCTGCTCCTTCTCCTGGGGAAAAAAAAGGGGAAACTTGTTGTGGAAATAATCCCCAGGGGATTTTACATCAAGCTCCGACTGAACGAGGTGACTAAAGACACGCCAACATGACTGAGGTCTAGCCAGACGTCCCTACTGGACCACGACTACATGGTCTGCTCTCACGTGTCGTTACCTAGATGTCCCAACTAAAGAGGTGATGCTGAATCAGCATGTCCACAGCTTCTGCTTTCAGAAAAGCTGATTTCTGAAACAGCATGAGGTCGTTATTCGCCACTGAATATCAGGGCTCCCTGAATCTCATCCTCTTACCTCCTTCTTGTCGGGCAGCTCACAGTCTTGAGAGAGGCTGAAGGCGAATTTGGACAGGACTCTGAGGAGAGAACGTGCGACAACACACGTCAGGGCTTTATTTACACACTTTCATCAGTGATGTGCTTCTCACCTGAGCTCGCACTTAATTTGGACCCATCCGGGACTTCGAAGGAAGGACCAGGGGTGGTACCATTTCTCCACAGCGGCCACGCTCGAGCACAACACCTCCAGCCACAGGTGGAGCACCTGTTCACTGGAGCAGGAGGAGCAGGAGGAGGAGGAACACATGAAGCTGCTGCTCCCAGAGAGATCGCTGCGACTTCCTTCAAATGTGTAAATCTCACTTGAGGCCAACGCAGATGAGGGACCTGAACTTGATATCCATCTGAGCGTGGGCCAGGTCGTGGCTCATGTTCACTGACTGCACTGCCTGGTAAGACAGATGGGGGGGAGTCAAGTACTATTACTGGGAAACGGCTGAATTTACAGCCTGACTGGGCGGACGCCGTGTGTAAAACCCAGAGATGAAAGCTCTCTCACCCTATAGAGCAGCTCCTCTGGCGTCAGGACCTTCCCATCTTCATCTAACCTGGAGAAAACAACCAGGTGTTCACTTAAAAGCAAAGTCAAGCCCACTGGATATCCAGTTCTGACATAGTACCAACGTTTGTACACGCTAAATAAGCGAGACACCACTTTTACCTGTAGGTTTTACACAGCACTAGTCTGGAATAGACGGAGTTAAAGTCCCTCTCCACCTCTCTGCTGGCCGCCTGAGGGAAAACCAGTAGGATTATGAAGGAATTTGATGCAACTACTGTGCACCGCACCAAGCTTTTGCTATTAAACGTTACCTCTTCTATAAACAACCAAGGGTGACAGGGCCCCCCTAGAATGGATGGTTTTTTGAGACCATGCTGAAATATGGCCTTCAAGGCGGGACACAGCGTGCCCCTGACCAGGTCCGTGACGGCCTCTGTCACAGAGTCGTCCCCTGCTAACGAGTACTAGGAGCAGACGCAAGAACGCCGTTACACATCGAGAAGCAAAAACATCCCGCCGCTGAGCCCACAGACTGATCGCATTCGCACCTCTTTGCTTCTTTCATCCAGGATCTCCACAAACTTTGCTGGAAACCAACCTTTAAAACCCAACACAGAAAACAGGCGGTGAGAAGAGAGCCAACGGAAACGTGTGGCCTAACGGGAACGTCGGCGAGACGAACCTCTGAGGCCGTTGAGCTCTCCGACCCAACAGTGCTCATCCTTCTGCGAGATGATCTAAACGAGAACGTCGATGCTCGTTAACCTCAACAAGGACGTCGGTGCTCGTGCCGAGACTCACCGTGATGATGTCGTTTTTCCTGAAGCCCAGCTCGTCGTCGTCGTGCCGCTCAAAGTCCAGCAGCGCCTTCGCCCGTCTCCGCCGGTTGCGGGACACGACTAGGAAGTTTTCATGATCCCGCTGGTGGCTCTCCATGGAGTAGTCCGGAGTCAGGTCCTGCATCCGACACAGCAAACCTGAATGCCCCTCCTGGATGCGTCACCCATACAGAGCATAGTTCAGAGGTTCTACTCACGGTGCTGGAGTGGTGCGGGTCCAAACAGTGGAAGTGCTCCGCTGTGTGTGCTATGGCCTCTCGGAGCGCCGCCACCAGCTCCGTCTGCTTTATGTTCTTGGATTTCAAGGAGTCCGCCTCGTCCTCTCCGAACAACAGGGAGCTCAGGGTGGACCTCCTGTGCAGGGACTGCCTCCTCACCACCTGAACCAAACAAGAACACAGCAGCCTGGATGAGACAGAGGTGGCACACGAGGCTCAACCCTCCAGAGAAAAGGAGCCGTGAGCGACCTTGTTCAGACTGAAGTTGAGCGCCGCGTTGTTGCCGTTGTTGAGCTGCGTCTGCTCATTCAGGATGTAGGCCAAGTGCTTGTGTCGCTGGGCTTCCAGCGTCTCTTGCGACAACATCCCCGCTAGCCGCATGGCTTCTCCCAGAAGCTGGGCTCCGTCCCTCAGCTGGCTCGGCAGGTCCGACAGGGTGTTGAAAATGGACGCAGAGTTCTCCGACGATATGAGCTCCTCCTCCTGAGGCCGAGTGGCAACAGCGGTCAACGCGGTCGTCGTCATCATGTAGAAGAAAGGCGCTCGAGAGGATTTACCTTGATTTTCAGCATGCCCAGTGTGATCTGAAAGAGCACCAACGAGCCTTGGTAGAAGAGCAGGTCCCAGATGCGGAGGAGCAAACGGATGTCCACCACGCTGGCGAATGACGTCAGGAACCAATGCAGCGTGATCAGAGACAACTCTGAAGACAGCAGATGCAAAGACTTGAAACTAGCAGTTGTCTTTATCCCCTCCCCCGGTGCAGAGGGACGGCTGGTTTCTCACCGATATCGTGCTCCTGCAGCAGGCGGTCAAGGGCGGGCAGGTACTGGACTATGAGTTGGCGAAGAACCCTCTGGTCCGTTTGGATGCCCAGCAGAGTCGACGAGAAGTAGGAGGGAGGGAGGAGGTCTTCGATCAGGGCGCACATCATCCATAACGCGTCCTCCTCCTCCAGGAAGAGCAGCAGACAGGAAACCACCTGAGGGAGGCGAAGACAGAGAGGACGGATGATGGTGGCGTGGGCGGCTTCTCTCCGGCGACCCGGTCGCTGCGACGCGGCGCCCCGCGCGCTCTCACCATGCCGGTTCCTTGACAGTAGCCGATGTCCGGGTACAGCCAGGCCAGCCCCCTCAGGACGCGTCTCAGTCTGGGGACTCCCACGCCGGCCAGGCTGTTGAAGCAGGCGTTGCTTGGCATCGTGCGCAACAGGTCCTTCTCGATCTGAGGGACGAGGACGAGCCCGCGTGAGCAAAGCAGACCGACCTCTGATCCACAGGGGAATCACTCCAACGTGGGATTATTCTCTACCTGTTTCGCTACAGTGGTGTCATCATTGGAACTGTTCTTGATCACTTCTCTGTAAGAGATCTCAGAGGACCTCTTCTTCTGCAGAGCTCCGGACAGTCGCATCCAGAGCTGACGGACAAACAGCCACCAATGCAACTTGTTGGTTTTTTTCCATTTAAAATGGCCGACGCGGGTCAGCGTGTGTCCGCTCACCTGCGGCCTCATGCTGTGAGGGACGCCACCTAGCACCAGGGTGCGGAGACGCTCGGAGCGCGCCAGGACGGGGTCGATCAGGTCCCAGGTCAGGTCACCCACCGTGTGGTTGTGGGTGAACTCCAGGTGGGCCTGCCAGCGCAGTCGCTGCTGGGGGTCTTCCTGCTGAGGAGACCCCTCGGTGCCCAACCAGGACTTGGACTTCTCACCATCTGAACAGAGACAGCAGAATAACGGAGGCTGTTCATGCATTTGTTGTAACTCTACAGGGAAAAACCACAAACTCCCTCATGGACATGAACACATTTGTTAGAAATTAGAAACTTTGAAACCATTTTCCTTTTCTCCACTTGTTAAGCTTTTCATCCGCCCTTCCTGACCTTCAGGAACGCCACTGCTGGGAGGGAGACTTACCTTCAGCATCCGCTCGGAAGCCAAACTCGTCGTACTGTAGCTCAGGCTGTTCTGTGGGGTCTTTCTGTAAAAAATAGGCAAAAACACACTCGTAAAATGCCCAAAGATGGTGTTCATACCCTAATAACTAACAACCAATACAGCCTTTTATTAATCCCGCTTCCAATAACATGACCTCTAAATCCGAACAGGAGAAAACAAACGAGGACTGAACAGGAGCAACACAACATCTCCTCACCTGGTGATACTTGGCCAAGATGTCCTGGGGCCACATGCTTGGAGTCAGAGCAGAAAAAGGGCCCCCAGGGGCCGGTGTATAGGTACCTGAGGGACACGACAATCAGCAAAGATAAAAAAAGATTCCTTTTCGTAAAAAATATAAACAAACACATTTTTTTCCCCCACAAATATCTGCGATGAAGCCGAAAACTCTACCTGACATTCCGATGGAAGTGGAGCGGACGGCTTCTATGAGAAAACTCTCAAGTAAGGAAACAGGCTCAGCATCTGCGAGGACAGAGGAGCAGAAATGGAGAAAAGCTGGAGGTCAGCAGCAGCAGCAGCTCAGAGCTGCACCCTGAAGAGGCCGCCCACCCCCAACACCACTCACATGAAGTTTCCAGGCAAGTTCAGCTGCACAAATACAGCTCGGACCCCTTTTTGCTGCCTGTTATTGTTAATTTTCTATCACCAGCGACCATCCTCTAAGGGAGGAGAGAGCAGCCATATGACTGCTGCACTCAACAAGAGGACAATTATTCCCTTAACTGGGTTTGTTTTGGAAGAACGCGTCCTCAGGCAACAGGAACACGTGTTCTGGACAGTTAGAGATTCCACACAGACGAGGTTTTACAACTGAACTTACATATACTTGCCGAATTAAGCTGCATCAGGGGTTAAAGATAGAAAAATAAACAGACCGTTCCATAAATGTGGGTGGTTATTTTAATTTCTAAACATCCTTGAAGGAAAGACAGATTTTGCCAGATATTGATCTGACCTTTAGAAAGGTTCTGACTGGAAATTAAACGACCGCGTCATCTCATTTGTTCAGCTCTGTACAGAACAAATGTCCTTTTCTCTTATTTAACACATTTTATGATCGTTATCATCCAGAAAAAAGGAAATCATCTCATCACTTCCTGTCACCAGTTGCTTGGTCGTTGCATGTGAACAATAGTATTGTAACAATAGTATTGAGACTACAAATAAAGCTCATCTCTACTTAATGATCATGCCTGAAAGAGCCATGAGACATAAATGCACGAGGTCCTTGACTGAGGATGTCCTTAACACCCATAACAGGAAGATTATTGATATTGTTCCCAAGGCTGGATCTCTTTCAGGTGCGGCTGAGCTCACCTGTGTTTGCCTACTCTCGTCAACACCCTGCTGCAGGTAACACATGGATTCACATCCTGCTTCAGGGCCCATAACGCTGGGGAATGACATCTACTACGTTCTGGGCTATTTGCAGCCGGGAGTTTCAGTTTTAGCTCTGAAAACCGCACCAGGCTGAAAATGAAGATTAAACCCTTCACTCACACGTGCTTACAGGCACAGTGACGTCAGCATCTCCATACACCTGCAGAAAGATAATCATTATTACATCTTGCGGCGCCCATTAAGCCAAACTTCAGGTGTAAACTAACCATATAAGGCATTATCAACAGGTGACACACAACGATCTGTGGCCACAGCATACTAAAATGTTAAATTTTACTCGTTAAACCTCGCCATGAAGCGAAAAGGCAACAAGTACTGTGACGTCAAACCCTTGCTGACGTCAACGTCTCTCGCAATAGGGATAAAAAACATTTTTTCAATGACGACATATTTTGAGGACTAGGTTTTTGGTCCGGGACCTCTGAGGCATGTTGCCTGGGTACCAGCAAAGCCTAACCAACCCATTTTGGCAGCACCGCGTCCACTCGAGTCGTCAGCTGTTAGCCACACATGCTAAATGCAGCTAACAGCAGCGTGCGGTGGCCTGTTAGCAAAACTTACCGTCATGTCATTCTAGCGAAGTCATTACGGCGTGTGGCTGACGTGTCGTCGCTCGCTGCAAACTGAAAGACGCAGACGGTCACGCCATCGTAACACACGCACTTCTGGCCCCTTTGCGTCGTGCACCTGCTGGCGGATAATATCTCCCCGGTATTCCTCCGACTCAAGAAGGCTTCCCACCTTGCATCCTGACAAGTAGTTCCCGGAACTACACAGAAATATCCCTCCGCAAAGAGCTGGATGACGTAGCATACGACGTGTACGTCCGTTCATTCATCAATTATAATGCGGGGGCGCAACACGCGCCCGGGGGAAGTTCCTTTCCTCCGATAAATGTGAGTTATTCACGATTCGTGACACCGGTGCGGTCGCACAAAAACACTGCAACGTCGTGAAGATATGATAAAATCGGGTAGCCACCGATAAAATAGTGCATATATTCAGCGAATACTCAGCCGTGTTTACAATGTGAATCCACGGCATTAAAACATGTATGTCAAAATAATGTGGTTATATGCTAAAATACTGGTAACTACGGCAAGAACCTATGCTAAAATTTGTTTGGTGAAAATTTGTTTTGAGGTTTTTTTAAGATTACCGAACGCTTCTGATCCATTCATCCCATCAACATATTCAAATAGCACCAACTCTAAATATGAGTAAACAACATGACTCACTTTCCCCATTGACATTATTTATAGACGCTTTAGTGAATAAAAAAAATGTCTCATTAAATTGACGTAGGAACTTGGTGTTATTACAGCCTTCATTCGCAAGGGGGCGCTCACGAACCCGCAATCTTTTCGCATTTAAACGTTCAACACCCAAGTTTTCATGATTACGGGGAGACCGACGTCCCCACATAAAAAAAAACCCTTAAAAAGATGCTCTGTAACAGCATTCATGCGTGCTTTTTAGATAAACCTATAATAAAACAGCGCCAGTGTGGAGCGCTTCTGTCGGGGTCCGACTCCCGGAATGATTCACAGGTGACAGCGGGGACCCTGCAGCTGAAAACGTTGCCCAGTGATACAGCGTATTTTTGAGCACGAAAACTAAATCTCATCCCTCTGAACAAGCTCTGCAAAACGACGGTTTCCGGTAGTTGTTGGCTCAAGGGAAAGGTTATCGTCTGCACCCTAAAACCTCCTGTTCCCTTCACACCCTTCCTTTAATCATCCCCCGCGACACATAAGAATGATGTTCCTTCCGTTTATACTCTCTTCCTTGCATGCTTGGTTTGCTGCGTGTCAGAGTGAGTCACGTCATTAAAAAAGCTGACCTTGCCCACAGACAGCCACCCAAATAGCCCATAACAGACCATCCAGCGCGCGTGTCACATTAATAAGGGGGGGGGGGGGGGGTGGTAGAGTGTTTTTTTTTGTTATTTTGTTTTTTCACCACCTATTTGTCCCCACCCCATAGTGCTCATTTGTCTTGATGTCCTCCTCGCTGAATGATGGGCGCCGTCAAGAAAAGCTCTGGATCTCACAATGCGGTTGCTATGACGTCAGACGGCCCGAGGCGGGGGAGGGGGGGTGGTGCCAAGGGAGGGATGAGAAGACAGAAAGAGAGGGAGAAACAAGCAGGTGGGGTTAAAGGGGAGGGAAAACAATGCTGGGGAGATGTGAGATCTCAAGAAAGATGGAGGGGAGGACGCGAGCAGGGGGGAGTGGAGAGGAACCAGGAAGTGAAGGAGTGGGAGTGGACCGAGAGGCATTATGGCATCTGTGTGCTTATGTTACTCATGCACGAACTGGTGGCCTTTCAATCAGACGAGCAGCTGCCTGATGTGGAGCTGAGTCTCCTGACAGGGGCTCAGAGACCCAGGAGGAGGAGCAGGAGGCGCGGATGCAGGAGGGAGGAGAAGGAGCGCTTCCCTCCACGCCGCCACGTCGCTGCAGTCCTGCAGTCTTTCTCCTGGTCAGAAGATAGTGCTGTTGCACAACCCCGGGCCTCCGAGGCCCAACTACGGGACGGGGACGTTGCGGTGGAGTCAGCGCGCCTTGTGCGAGTGCGTCGATGCGTGTGGAGATTAAATTGCGCTCCCAAGTGTGTCGGGGCTGTTCATGTGCGTTTAATGCATAGATGCGCGCATACGTTGTTTCCGGCGGAACAGCCGAGTCTCCCTCTCGCACAGTTTTGAGGCTTGGACGTCGCCACCAACGTCAACCTCCCTCAGACCGCTCGGCCGGAACCAGATGAAACCTACGCGCCTTCTTTGTGCGCGGGGCCGCCCGTGAGCAACACGGAGCTCACATGGGTTTATGTAACCTGCATGAGGCGGCCTCTGCCTTTGGGCTAATTTCCATCATTTATGCACATAAAGTCATGATCGAGCGAGCCGGGCAGGGTCTCTGGGGCTGCTTTAACGCAGCTGTTCCCTCCGGCCTCAGAGGAGTTCTTGTGCGATGGGGGGGGGGACTGGAGGTAAAGGGCAGGTGCTCGGGGGCGACCAACAGCTCCTGATTTCTCCTGGGTGCTGTGATGGGAGTGGCAGCCCGTTATTTATGAGCTTCTGTTGCCGAACCTATACCCTGAGCACAAACACTTGCTCAAGCTTGCATGCACACGGAAAATGAAAGAGTGCAAGATCTTGTTTATTTTTTATTAAAATTTTGGTTTCTTTTGTTCCAGGAAAGCTTGTGAGCATCATAAAAGATGCAAATGGATTTTCAGCGGCAAATTGCGGCAGGGTCTGGGGCCAAGCCAGGGGGGCTGGCGAGGTCCAAACAGTACCGCCGAGGAAACTGGCGGCCCTCCCCACAAAACAAGACAATGCGAAATACAAAATAAAAGCACGCACATGTCAAACCTTTGCGAAGGAAAGACCGACAGCGCCGCCTACATCCGCAGCATGGCACGCCTGAATGCATGAACCCGAGCTGCCGCGATCGTCCACGCCGCGTCCAAGTCTCACGTAAACACCGACGGTCTGTTTTTAAGGCATGGATGCCAGTTTATGTCGTCCATCTGGTGAGGCCGTTTGTTGAGTGGGAGGCCAGTTGTTCGTGCTGGCTGGGACAAACACAGAACCCATCCAGGTTGGATCTGCGCGGAGCTGACTGACTTCCTGTTTGGTCCAGATTACAGCAGCTAAGGCAGAGCCTGTTTTCACGCTATTCCAGCCCTTTAATGAACCTTGTGTGCACCTTCTGCCACGAATGCCCCACTCAGAGTTTTAATATATATTTGAACAGTTTTTCCCAAAAGAATGCGCCTCAGCCTCTCGGCGCATTTAAACAAATGTAATTTTGTTGAGATAATAATGGTCCGATTTTATCAATAGGTCCTTGGGTTTCTGATAGAAATCTTCCAGTCTCTTAACACAGATAAGCTCCAGGAGCCGGAGGAAGACTCAATAGTGTCTATTATCACCACCATTAGCAGCCAGTTGGGACCTCGCGGCACTGATCGACACTGCCCGATAGCGACGGCGCTATTTACCTCCTGATAGACTCTTTGTGGGGGCGGCTGTGTGTGAATGCTTAGAACAAGTGTAGTGTAAAAGGATGCATGTGTGTCTTCTGGAGAGTCTTTGGTTACGAAACAGAGAGGTCAACTACGCGTGCTGGAGGGGACAAAGGTCACAGCTTCCAGCACCACGGAGGCTGCGTTCTTCTGCACGCTGAACTTGAGCTCCTGCACCGGCGATCGTGTAAAAGAAGTGCTCGCTACTATGATTCTTTTTTCTAACACACACTTGTTGATCCAGAAAAGGACTGAAAATCACAAGGAGAGTTTGAGTTTTATGCAACCAAATGATACAGTTACAGTTTAAATAGGGACTGATAATTAAAGGGGTTAAACATGACGTACAATACACAGTATTTTGTGTGTGTGTGTGTGTGTGTGTGTGCGTGTGTGTGTGTGTGTGTGTGCATGAATAAGTAATTGTTAAGTGCAGCAGGTGGCCTTTGTATTGCCTGGGGAACAGGCAGATCATGCAGGGGCTAATGAGCAAATGTAAATAAAAGATGAGCGTTTTCACCTCAACAATCAGATTTGCACCTGATCTGAAAAAACAGGTCTGTGATAAACAGTTCAAATTGCCAGTTTAAGAAGCTTTTCCTTCAATGGATCACATCAGGAGGTAAAATCTGGGCTATTTTTGCATGGAACAAAGAATTTGCCATTACAGGAGCATAATCAGGATTTTCTTCACTGCATTTGCTGCCCAGAGGTGTGTTGGCATCTGACATCTGATTTTTAGGATCCTATGTGCGTCAGATTTGTTCTCTGACATCGGATTGTTCAAAGATTTTCCTTCGAAGTGACCTCAGCAACAAAAGAACCCTACGAAAATGAGAGCCAGGCGCCCAAATGGACAGTAGCTGGTGGGGAGGACGAGCGCTGTACAACACGAGATAAAAACAATAAAAAAAAGGATGTATCTGCACTCGGGTGACATAGGAAAACATTAAAGCATTAAAAAGAAATAAAAGCAGTGAGAGCAAATCTGTAGAATCAAACCGTGCAATAAAATAAAGGCCAGAGGCAATAACAGGGAAACAAGACGACAGGAACAGATAGATGCTTTAAGGGGAGAGCGGATGCTCCTGACTTATATAAGCAATAAGGACGATTATGTATCTACAGACGTACAGCGGATACCTTTAAATTATTATTATGAGAAGGTAATATTGGAGATGTGGCGGCCGCGGCTTGTGTGTTTGCTAAATGCAGAGACCAGCTAACCAGGCTCAACTGCTGCTGCTCAAACACTCCTGAGGATGTAATCAGACGGACGCAGGGTTCAGGTCCCCGCCCCGTTTTTAAGGAAGCACCGGAAGGAACAATAACCCGATGCCAACAAGGTTTGGACGAGCCTGAAAATACACCCCGATGCTTTTAACTGCCTTGTCAGCGGCAGCGGAGTTCTTCGGGTCGGAACGCAGATTGATCAAATATTGAAGACGGCCCTTTTCTGCCCAACCCCTCCCTGGAGGAGACCACACGTCTCGGGAGGGGAACGCAGACGGAATACAGAAACATTCCCGCAGGTGTCTCACACACAGATAAGTAACAGCACACGCACTCGTCGAAATAAGACGTTATGGATTCTTTCCCTGTGTCTGAGCGTCTTTGGTCAGAAGTCGTTCAGATCATGTTTCTGTTCCCGAAAGCGTATGAACGGTGGCACAACATAAACACTCTGGGTAATAAAGTGTTGAACCACTCTTCCTGTCGTCACACTGGCCCTTGTAGCCCGTCTCCACAATATGTTAGATGTTCTTCTCACTGGCCTCAGACCAGTTTTCTAAAGGCCTTCCAGGCATTAGCTTGGCTGGCTCTATATTTCTCAGCCCAGTTGGTGCATGCACGGGTTGCCCGTCCAGTGACCAAGCGCTGGGACAGTATCTGTCCCAGTGAATCATGGGTAGCCGCCTCTGGCAGGACGTCAGTGTGAAGTGGGCAGACGTTCAACAGCCCAGCCGTGTCATGTCCTGTATGACAGCAAACATATGCTGCACCCAACTGTTGTTGTTAACAATAATAATACAATAATGTCATAGAATGACAAGAATAATCGCCATCTGGGGAGGGGGGGGTTCAATGATCTCATATGTGCTCCTAACATGACCGTCGCGCCTCACTTTCTATTACTGATGTCGGACACGATGGACAGAGGGTGGAAACGCATTAGCCAACTGCCAGTTCAGGACACTGATGGCAGCGAGAGATGACGCAAATGCACAAACAGGAGGGGGGTGGGGGGGGGGGGGGTGCAGAAGAAGGTAGAGATCAACTGTCGACTTCAACATAAGTCGAAGAAAGAGGCTCCTCCAGGATGGATTCCCGTTTGCATCAACCAAGAGCCCAGGTAATGGCAGCCGCCATGCGAGAGTGGTGGCCCTCTAGTGACACGTTAATAATGTGCGCAGATGTAAGCTAGCCTGTATATAAGCTAGACTTTAGGATAGGGCATCAAAAATTCATTACTGAGCAAGGAAAATAAAATTCCAGCCCCGTGGTTCCAATTGAATGCGTAACCGATGACGACGTTTCGGCTCCGGCTGCCCAGAAAGCATTAAAGCCTTGTGGGGGGGGGGGACTTGAAAAGGCACCTTACAGTAACGGACGCTGACAGTTGTAGGATGACTGCAAAATGGGCGCTGTTTCCTCTCCCAAAGAGGCGTGGTGCTGCGAGCGCCACGCTGCATAGACTCCCCCGGGCGCCGAGGTGAGTCAGTCTCCCTGTCGCAATGCATTCGCTACAACACAGACGTGCTCAGGGGGATCTATGACTGATCCTCCTGCCCTGCAGTGTGTGTTGGTGGGTGTGTTCTCGTACATGCTGCACAGCGAGGACCGCAATTTGCAATCGCCTCACAAAGTGAGGGCGTTTATTCGCAGTGAGGACATTTTGTCTGGTCCTCATAACTTCAAAGGGTCGAGGGGCCAGACTTGGCTTTAAGGTTAGGGTTAAGAGAAGCATTAGGGATTTAGTTGTGAGGGTTGGGGGGAAGGCAATGGAAGTCCTCGCAAAGATAGTAGTATAAGAATGAGTGTTTATGTGTGTCTGTGTGTTCCAGTATTTGACAGCTTATATGTGGTTTAAAAAACTAAAACTAAAAAACCCTGAGACTAAAAGCACTCGGAACACACAGGCTGTAGACAAGCATGAAATGTCATCTTGAAAAGGGTCCTCGACACGAACAGCAAAGGCATCACGTCCGATCCTGAAAAGAACGGCTGAGTGTGATGGGAAAAAAGAGACACAACACAACAAAAAGATCCATCCAGCCGGATCTGGAGCCCCTTAATCAGGGGGAGGAAAATTAATGAATAACTTTGAGTTGTGGAGTTTAATTTTCCACCTTCAGTCGCTTCAGAACTGATTAAATCACTCATATAGCTACCGGTGCTTTTAATATCAACGGCAGAAGAGTTAAAAGCGCAGTGGTTTTCCACCGAGGCCTCGTTTGAACGGATCCTCTTTGAACCGGATCAGAACTCAGCTCTGATGTGCTGCGGCAGCGGCAACAGCAGCGGCGGCGGCGGCGGCGGCAGGCCTCTCAGCGAACGCGGCGCTCTCTGAGAGGAGGTGCTTTATTCCACATGACAGAAATAGGCTGCTGGATGGCAAATCTGGTTGTTGGGGGTAATTTGGCATTCAGCAGCGCAGAAAATAGCTTCAGCTTCTATTCTGATGTTGGTCTGTAATAAACGGCTCAAATGAGACCGAATCATAACCGAAGCCGTTTGAGCCTCAGCTGCTTGGATAGTGTTGACACAGGCGTCCCCTTCTCCAGCGAAATGGAGGGAAATTTGTCGTTTTTGCAAATTCTGGTGGCAACAATCGTTTGTCATGTCAAGCTCCCGGAGCCCCTGGCTGATGAACCCCTGTTCATCTTTAAGAAATGAAGTTTAACCTTGACTAGTGCTGCTCCTGCTTTTGAATGAGTGGTGAGGGAACGTGGTTGTCAGGTCCTGAGATTACATTGCATCTCAACACAGGTAGAATAATCCATTCATTCAGCTTCTGGTGCATTTAATGACCCGGTTCTTTGGGTTAGTATCGCTGCGGACACCTCGTAAGGGGACCTTGAGGCAGCATTCTGAAACACCTTCACACGCCAGTCTTAAGGTCGACACAAGCGTTGTAGCCAGAAACCATGTCAGAAGGAGCCATTTGAGCCAGTTCATCTGTTCAGATCTGATGAACTTGGATACAAGATCTTCTTTTAAACTGCAGCTTGTGTCAATAACTGTCAGCAGCAGGAAGTTAAGGTTCTGTATAATAAGTGCGTCACCATCCTGGCTCATATATCGGTGAAGGCTCTCAGTCGTCCAGGTCATGGTAATTCTGGTAGTTGAAGCATAGCAACTGGAGTGATTGAGCTCCAGTTGCTATGATTATCTTTAATAGAAAGCTGCGTGAGGCAGAGGACAAAAATACCAAAGATCTGCTCTGAAGTACAATAAAAAGCACTCGAAACTACCAGAATAAAAATGCTGGAACACTTGACGAAGAGGACACGCTCTAAATACTGAGGGAAGGCGATGAGACTCAGGTGCAACACGTTAGGGTGAGGGAAGGAAATCACACAGGAGGGACACTTGACAGGAAGTGATGTCAAATCAGAGAGCTTTGATCAAATAAAACAGGAAATGCCACTGTGTGCTACATATAGGGTGATGTTCAGCGTCAGTGGTGGCTCATTGGTGAATAACGGTGGGTCGTAGCAGCAGCCACAGGTTGTTTTTGATCCCAAGGATGAGGCCGGATGGAGACGCCTCATTCCATACTTGGAAAGCGTGGAAGCCACGCTTCTATTGGCTGCATCTCCCGGTTTCAGCTTCAGATCCACTTTGGGGAGTGTAGTCACACCTTCTCTGGGAGGGTGAGTAGCGTTCTGCATAATTTAACACACAGGTAGTTCTTCCTCTAAGCCTGCTG
The DNA here is from genome assembly GCF_003711565.1 of Takifugu flavidus. Classification (NCBI taxonomy): domain Eukaryota; kingdom Metazoa; phylum Chordata; class Actinopteri; order Tetraodontiformes; family Tetraodontidae; genus Takifugu; species Takifugu flavidus. The sequence goes on along the minus strand of NC_079537.1, from coordinate 6,423,690 downwards.
GTGTCGCAGAAAATTGGTGTTTCATAGATCAGGAGGGTGCTGATCTGCTGCAAAGTTTTAATCACCAACTTTGGGCTCCTGCCACCCATTCATTAGCAGCATTTTCTGCAAAGCTAATTAGGCTAGCAGCATGGCTCTCTGCTGCTACTCCAAAAACCTTCAAAAGAAAAGTGCTTTTTATCTTCCTGACCGCATCGGGGGAGGAGGTGGATATAAAAAGAAGAGAAAGGAGGTGGACGTTGGTTGTAGATAAGAGGAAAGAAATTACCACCAGCAGGATTTAAAAGAGAGGCAGCACCTTCGCTTTAGTGATGGTTTGGTGTCTCACAAGTTGGTTCTACGCCCAGCTCGCTGTCAAAACTGCATCTACCTCCATTTTCACTGGGCCAGAAGCAGAAAAGAATAATGAGAAAGAAATATGACGGCTGACAGACAAAGTGGGCTGGCTGCAGGTTCACAGACAGCTGCGGTGACTCAGCGTGCATCCAGCGAGACGGGACCCGGGGTTAATATCAGCACATGCTGGAAACCAGCTGGGACACACGGCGGAAGTCTCATCCGTGCCAACGGTCCCACCTGTGCGGAGCACCGGGGGTCACAACGGCTCAGGGCAAATTCAACTAACGGGAAGATCGGGCTTTCTCCTTTCTCCTCTTCAGAGCTTCTAGGAGCATGAGTGGGAGTGATTTGGGGATTCTAAGTGTGCCAGATAGAGTCGGTTAAGTAATATTAAGGTTATTTAACACTGCATGGATCCCTTTAACGTCGGAGAATCCTCAGCTCACACAACTCAGTAGCAAATAGGAGCCTTTAAGTTGCAGCAGAGCAAGGCAGGCCTCCGAACCACCAGGCCTCCGAACCACCAGGCCTCCGAACCTTTCCCAACGCTCGACAGCGGAAAGGCAGGTGGGAGCGCACTGAAATGAAAAGCGGCTGCGCGGTCGCGCCCGGAGTCTTTAGATTTGGAGATTTGGTGGATTAGAATTCCAAATGGCTCAGAAGCTAAAAATACATTCCGAGCGACACCCACATTTGGAATCGTGGAACTTAAAGATGACAAAAAAAAGCCAATTATGCAAAGAAAATGTGTCGAGATGCTTCAGTACAAGAGCAGGGTGTCCTGTGTGTGTGCATGCGTGCGTCCGTTGTGTGTGTGTGTGCTCGTGATTATTTTCTAATTACAGTGCATAAGCAATGCCGCACACTCTTCCCCTCCCTTTTATCCTCCATTTCTATGCCTTCCTCTACTGGTGTTTTTGCAGCAGTGAGGTAATTACACTGCGGGCACACACACAGGCATGCACACACACACACACACACACGGGCATGCACACTGAGCCACTGGAGGCCTTGAGAAATAGAGCACATTAAACATTTATATGGGCACTCTGAGAGGTTATTCCTCTTTTAAATTTTTATGTATCTTTCCTGGTAGAACCTCAAGAACACACACATGCATGCGCGCATACACACACAGACTCATGCGTACGCACGTATAGAACTGCAGTCGGGAACGCAGGCACTCCAGGTTTCCTGGTGAATTTCTCCTGGCTTAGCTGTTGTTTAAAGGATGAATGGAAGGTCTTGGAAAGCGCTCAGACAGAAAATTTAAACTGCAGGTTCTTTGTTTGCAGCCATGACAGCCTGTCAGCTGGAGTCTGTGGCGTGATGAGCTCCAAGTGGAGCATGACAGGCCTGGCGGTGCGCTGATGGTGCACAGCCTTCTGGGAAGGTCAGTTCTCCAGGCGGGGGGGAGAGAGGTAAAGGTTAGCCGTGATGCAACAGGGAGCTGTAGGATTTAGGACAGCGAGGTTTAATCAGCTCATGTGAGGTAAATGTAGGACGCGGCGCACGGAAAGATGATGAGATCAAATTCGGTCTGGTTTAATGAATACACACGAGGTCAAAAGAGGGCTGCTCTTTTCTTCTCACCGTTCAGAAACAACAAGGATTTTCAAACAACAATGAGAACGTGGGGAAGGTTCTCATGAAGTAACAAACTTCATGTAAATGAGTGTGCTGGAGCTGTATGATGTAGATATGCATAAATCATGGCATATGCCAGGAAGGGCATCAATATTTATTTAGTGGGTCCCACATTAAATAGTGTGACAAGCGAGCGCATGAGAATATTCCAGCCATATTCACTCTCCTCACCAAAATGGCTGCGTTGTTGGGAATACCGTATTTATCAGTTATCCCCTCAACCTGTAGCAAAGCAGTGTTGAACCAACTGATTACGTTAATCCTTGGATACCACCACCATGTGAATTTAATTAGAACTTTCAATACAGTTTCAAAAGTCAGTTTAACAATTATTTAGTGGCCATGCTTGTGTTGGTATTGCCTCCAGCAAACGCTCATGAGGGACGCAAAGACGGCATTGGCACCACTGAAGAGCACAGCCCAGCAGAACGTAGTACACAGTAGTTTCAAAACAATTAGTGCTGCAGCTACCAGTCCAAATGCTGGCTACAGCTCATGGCTGAAATTACTATTAATGTGCAAAATGCTATAATGGAATATGTTTTGCTAAAGGGTTTCATGGGAAATGTCCCAATCTGCTTATTGATGGCCGTGGTGCATGTGCTTCCTGTACAGCGTGTAGCAAATGGCGATGTTATAAATCCAACCTAACACGGGGCGCATCAATTTGAGAAACTGTAGATCCCTTTAGGGCTCAATCAGCATTTTCTGTAGTAGGACTGTAATAACAGAGCTCCGAGCTTGGTGAATAGCTTTTTGGCCGGGGGTCTAAGATGTCGCTACGGCTGATTTAGCAGCTCTGAACCTCTGCTAGGTGTTGGTGGGGCTCATTGTTGTAGCTACACAGCCCAGACAATGTTTCATGTTGGCTGGTCATGTGTGAAGGAGTGGTGCACAAAACAGGACAAAACAGTCCGATTATGCGCCGAGCCTGGTGAAGACTTGAGTCAAAAAAATGGTTTCCAGCGCTTGCGTATGCATCTGCTTGTGGATTCCAACCTTTGTTTTGCCATTTCATGGTACACGAGGCTTCAGGCTAGTTCACATCTGAAAATGTCATCATAAAGTACATCAATATAGAACACTAAAATATAAACATTTACTCTGAAACACCTCCAGCACTGATCAAGTGAACCTCACATTAACATAGGAATGCTAGGCTAGGCTAACAGACCCCTGTCTGCACGTTATCTGCTCTCGGGCCGGAACAAACCCCAACACATGTGAGTACGCAGTGGACTGGATCAAACTGTTAAGGGCTGCAGATACGAACCAAGAGCCCAAAGGCAGACACACACGGCTGGAGTTGGAACAGAAATGATGTTGATGTTGTTTTAGAATGAAACCAAGAGGAACTGGATGCAGACAAAACACAACTCAATCGTAGCTGGAGGCCGGGCGGCCCGAAAGAAGTATCGCAAATCAAAAAGCATGGACGTAATCCAGATTGCTCAGGAGCCAGGCTGTACCGCGCGGGCTGAACAATGAATTGGCGATGAATAAGAGGTAGATCAGGCTTTGAAAGCAGGAGGCAGGCGTGGATGATCAGGAGATGAGTTGCAGGTGTGTAGATCACATGATGGGGGTGAACCTGGAAGCAGCCCTGCCCAGCCCGGAAATAAACAGACAATCTAAACACAGACAAGAAACGGGGGGGGGGGGGGGGGGGGGTGGAGAGGGAAAACACTTGGGATGACTCCTAACTCAAACTCTTCAAAGAATATGTGCAGCGAGTACTGTATGTCTGCAAACACATTCAGCATTAATCGCATAGCATTTATATTACAGCATAATGAATAAGACATCTGGCACGATCCCGGATTCCTTCTCTCCAGCTCTTCCATCAGGTCCTGTCAATGAGTGCGATTGGTGGGCGGCGGCGGCGTGCCGCATGAGTCTGCCTCATTCGCGTCCTGCTGTCGGGACACCTCAGCTCTGTTTCTCCACGGCTTTGGTGCGGCGGCTGGAGTTGCTATTGTTTAAATAGTTAACAGGTCGGACACAAACAGTAGGAGAGAGGGCAGGACCAAAAGCTTGAGGAGCATAGTCAGGATTGAATGTTGATATATTGGAGCTGCTGATGGGTCTCACATTGATGTAAAATGGTTGATTACCTGGTGGAGAGAGACTGGACAGGCTCACACACACTAGAAAGAAAATAAATCAGTCAGTCATTCTTGACCACATCAACAGGCTCTAATTAGAAAGTAAATTAAAACAGCAGTTAATGTAAATATTAATCAGGGGTGGTTAAAAATATTGATCTATAAATGCAATGCAATTGTTTTTTAAATTTCTTCACGGTTCACTAGCAGTACATTTGTAATGACTCCACTGACCTGTGGGTGTCGCTGTTCCGCACAGAGATTGTTTCTGTGCGTTAGCCCTGCGGTCCTCCTGTCCAAGGGCAGCACAGCATCCATGAAGTCAATAAAGACAGCGACGAGCACGCTACTTATTAGTTCTCGTGGCACTATATAAGCCTATTTGAAGGTAAGAACAAGCTTGGCATAAATCTGAAAGTCAACATTACGATTGAAATGGATTCATTTTTATGACCCCCCACTAACCTCAGTCTGGTGGGTCTTTGGTGAGCTGGAATAAAAAACTAGAGACCTGACAATATTGTCCACTAATTAAAGAATTTTGTGATCCGAGATCAAGGAAATGTTAGCAATTTCTGTACGTTACCTTTATGTAATGGCTAATGAAGTTGATGACAACAGCCATTCCCACTGACTTAAAAACGTCTATTTTCTATGTTGATTGAATGTTTCCTTGCTCAGGGTCTGTTGACAGGATGCTGCACATCTGGAGCAGATGTGCAGCAGCATGCGTGGCAGAAGAAAGACTCCTCTTCTTGCAGCACTTTGTGTCCTTGTCATTCCATATGTGCTGACATGCTGTCACCTGCGGTGCAGCCAGAATAAGCCCGTCCTTCTCGCCTAAGTACAGAAGTCAATCATGTTTACCAACTTCGTTAACTTATTTAGAAGTGAGCTCAAGGAGCACAGTTGCCTGTTAGCAAAGAAGCTTCAGGTTTGACTTTGGATGCTTGAGTTTGATCGTTCTTTAGTTCTAGTTTGACAATGTCAGACAGTCAGACATCCCCATAACAGTGTTTCCAGAAGAGTTTTTGTTTAAAATGCCCCCCCCACCCACAAAAAAAAAAATTGAATGGAAATAATGAAGTTATACGAGGCACCCCGCAAATAAACTGACAGCCTGAAGAAGTAAAGAGCATATCAAGCAGATGGAGTGGTGAAAACGTCCTGCTGCATAAAAACTGGATGAAAACAGACACACAGTGACTGATGGCATGGATTCCCCATTAACAGCACTCAGCAGCTGAATAAATGAGAGGAGCCCATGTAAGGAGTGATGAATTAATGAGAGATAAGGAAGGATTATGGGATGAGAGAGGTTTAAAAAAGTGAAAAGAGGCTCAAAAAAGGAGGGATGAAGGGACATTTAAATGAGAGTTAATAGTTTTATAACTGCACCCAGTGATTCCTGACAGGCCTTTAAAGCAGGAGTCAGGGTGACGTGTAATATTCACAGTAATTACACGGTGCCATGGAAGGCTTTTAATGCCTCAGCATGTCTGACAGTCCTGTTTGTTTCTCCGACAGCCAAAGAAAGCGAGCTTCGGCTCATCTTCACACGCGGAATTTGTCTGCCGATCGCGTCATGCTGCACCCTTTTACAAGTAGTGAGTCAGTTAAAAAAACCAAGCTGGAATGACGTCACTGACAGCGCCCTCTAATGGCCACCTTGAGCAGACTCTGAGATGCATCATTTAGTGGGTTTTTGCCTTTCCCGGGAATGGTGATACAACGCTTTAGCGAAAGATCCTGGAAATCCTTCAGCATAGGCCTGAAACCATCCTTAGCTATCCTGCTAACCCTCCAGTAGGTGGGAGAAACACCTGCGAGTTGCTTCTAGCAAGCGTGTCCTGATTGGCCGGTAATAGTTATTTAGCGATTTGCACATGATCTATTTGGCCTTGACTCTCGCGACCATTCCAATTTACTGTTACATTTGCGTCTTATTTAAGTGCTTTGTCATGCTCCCCGTACCCTCCGTGGCATTGGAAGGTTCTGTGGTGACGCTCTTGTGGAAGCAAAGACTTGCGATATGTCACGCTGACAGATGTGAAGGCAACGGAAAAGAAGATCGTTTTTCTTTGAATCTTCAGTCTGGGGTTGCTGACACGTTTGATAAGTCTGGCAGAGACGATTCCCCACGTGTATCTCCCAGCTGTCACCACAGACCCTTTGTTACTGTCTTGAACGGGAGACGAACGCAACGGAATTTCTCAGCCGGCGGATTTTTCACGGAATCCACTTTGACCTGTGAAACAAAAAGCAGCCGCGCATTTGTAGGGTCGTTTCGTTTGGAGCGAATATTTAGCTGTTGCACACGTCTTGTGTGCTTCAACACAACCCCAGAGGTTTGTTGGGCTCAGAGAGGAAACGGCACTTTTTGTGGCACATCCATAAGAAGAATTTTCTTCTCAGAGATCAGAATGTAATTTCAGCTGTTGTCCATAGTCCCAGTCTGATCCAAATGACTTTTAAGCTCCATTACATGACCACACAATGTTTGTGATGAATGACATCATGGAGGATTTGTTTCTGAAGAAACAACAGTCCCAGACACGCAAGAAAGATGGAGTTCAAATACGGCTGGAGCGGATCTAATCCCCACTCACCGTTCGTCTATACTAATCATTCATGTTGTTGAAGACATCATGGCAGGTTCCTAGGTCCGTGCTGTGTATGGACTAACCAGCATTGGGGGAATGCAAACGCTATTTCGGCTGATTGCGTGACACAAACAGTTTGTTGCATGTTTACGACAGTTGGCGTTAAGGGGTTAAACCTGTACTTAACCTTACTTACTACACGTTGAGTTTCAAACTACTCAGTCTACTGGCAACGTGGGGCCATTTTGACTGAGTGTGAGAGCCGTTGTGAGGGTGAGGTTGGAATTTAGTTTCGGTCAGAGGGTGTGTGTGTGTCTGTGTGTGTGTGAGAGAGAGAGAGATAGTACAGTAAGACTATGGCGATTGTATTATTAATGTATTTTGTCTTCACACAATGTCGTGACATCCTGAGGGACACAGGTGTGAAAGTGCAAATAAGAGGCAGGAAGGATTAAGTGTTAAATGTTTTTAAAAGTTGAATGGCTCTTCGGGGGTTAATAAACCCCTCTAATCCTCAGGCGGTGAAGAGCTTAACAACGGTGCTCAGGATTTATACGGATATTTCAAAATATAGGATTTTCTATAGCTGTTTGCTTCCACTGGTACGACTCTCAGCGGCAATGTTCACAATGAAAACGCAAAGAAACGTAGGTGTCTGGGGGAGGAGGAGAGGGCTGAAAAGCAAGGGATCATTGGAGAAATGGGGGGGAAAATGATGCAAAGGGGCCGATACTGAGAGGGCACTCAGCGTGCTAAAAGGAGCACAAGAAAGAAGATGGTGAAAATAGAAGGATCCAAATTCTTATTCCAGCTAACATTTGCTCATCTCACTGGTAGAAACCTTTAATCTAAAATAGCAACAAAGCTAGAAAGATTTTTGCCATCGTCCTCCTTTTGTATTGTTTTTATTTTGTTTGTATTCTTTTATTTCCCACTATTCATATTATAGTTTCCATTTCAGTAGTCCTTAAATGTAAGGAATATATTTTCAGCCCCATTAGTGCCTTTGTATTTTACATTTTTCTGATTGACAGGTTTCACCAGGGGAAACATGCGCGACCAGCTCCTCGGATCCAACTCATCCCAGATGCCGGGCCTCTCTCCGCCTTTATGTTCAGGAAATCCCCTGGTTGTCCTCTGTCATCCTCCCCATTAATTTTGTATGTCCAGCAAAGCGGTTACTTGACCTGGACTCAAACATCCGACTCTCTGCGGTACAGTGACTCAGGCCGACGTGTGTGTCATTTCCGTGACTCCTCAAATAGCGTTTTTTTCCCATGTACCCATCTGTGTAGTAGGGCCCTCTCTACACCAAGAGGTTCGAAAAAAGAGCATGAGTCTGTGCGTGTGTGTGTGTTACAATAAAAGTAACCTCTCACAGTAGAAAGTCCAGGTGCTTTGCAACCCTCAGTGCATGAATAATTAAATCATAGCACTGATCCTAAAGATACAGCTCATATAGTATGTATAGTAAACGTGCAGCCACACACACACTCTCTCTCTTGTATTTCTGACTTTGTAAGGACCGTCACAGACATTATGCTTTATCAGGCCACCTACCGTCACCATTGCATATAATGTAAACACTGGGGCTGGCATGTTAGCACATTATTATATTGTTAATTTATTGATGTAATGACATTAAATTCATGTTTTTTAGTGGTCTGTTGCTCACTGGCTTTTTGAAAAGTCTTGCTGCTGCTGTGAAACTCAACTGGAAATGAACCAAAATGTGGCAGCCTAACAAAGATGGAGAAGCACTCAGAACTTTTGCATGGACATTTTTTTATTTTTGAGTTCTTCCAGCTGGTGAATTTGACAGAAACAAAGTAATCTGTAACCACTGCAAAGTTGAATTTTTGTATATTATATTAATATCTGTTTCAATTCCATTGCATAAGAAGATGCTGATGGTTTTGCACAGCGAATGTTTTATCAGCCTCGTTGCTATGACAGTAGATTTAAAATAAAAGTTCTCTACAAAGTTCGAATTCATGTAGATAAAGGTGTGATTAAAGACCTTTAATTGCAGGGAAATCATTGGATTAACTGTGATTAATCATTAATCAGTCAATCCAAATCTTTAATCATTCCCCAGCTCTAGTAAACACCCAAACTTAACTCTTAACCGAATTCTAACCTGAACTTTAAAAATGAGTCTTCACCCCCGAACGCCAGGTTTGAAGTTGTGAGGAGCAGCCAAACTGTCCCCGCTTTCCAAAACATGTCCTCATTTTGCAGCTGGAAATGGACATTTTGGTCCCCACTGTGAAGTAAGTCCAATCACACGCAGACAGACGGACACCTTTAATAGTAGAGCGTTTTCAACTTTTAATTATAAATTTATTGCAAATATAGAAATAGATCTTTTGTACAGAAATTGCTAAGGGGAAAAAAAAGATGTCAATATCAGCAACAAATACCTCAAATGAAAAAGCCAAGAAATGTTCCCCCGAATTCCAGTTTAGTTTCGTCTTCCCTTTTTAGTCGTGAAACAGAGCGGAAACCAAAGTCACATCCGATATAAATACAACAAGACCACATGTTCTTTAATTACAAAGGTGTGTCCCTTTTTGACACATTGTGTTTGGAAAAACAAAAGACAAGAGTCATATATGAACCCAAATGCAGTTTACTGTACATTTCATGACTGCAGTGCACTCTCCAGGACTATGAAAGTAACTTCCCTCTATTTTTAAGGAGCTTTATAATCAGTTTCAGCTGACGCAGCAGTGAAATGGCTCCGCCTGCTCCCGTGTTACTGCTGAACAGAAGAAAAAGGACCAAAACTTCTGCAGAGGGACTTTTAAATCCACACTTTGTATCGTTTTTGCCTAAAACTCTCAGGATAAGTTACCAGATCTGATCAGAACCCTTTGCAGTGTTTTGCCAACAAATGATGAGCTGAGCTCGCCGCTCGGTCTTTTGACATTTAATTTCCTCAAAGATTTGATGATGGTCCCTTCGCGCCGCTCCCTCTCCCTCAACCGACAAACAAATTTAGAATCCTCCGCTGCTTTTCGATCAGGGTCGCCGGCGGGGACGTTCCTTTCAGCGATGATTCGCGGTCGTGCTGATGGATCACCTGCGATCATCCCTAACGGTACGCAGAATTATGGGCATCTGGTTCACTCACAATTAAGCGAAAACAATGCAAGCCAGCCATCAAGTCACGTCGCAGGACGAGCAGATGTTCACTGGCGGGAGTACAGCTTTGACACACGCTTGATTAGACCAAACCAGTAACGGCAGTGGGTGTATTAACATTATTGGGCATATGATAAATGACTTGTAGCCGAGGCCCCGCCCCTAAACAATGGAATCAATCACATTTAGCTTTTGTTGGGGGGGGGGTTACTCCTTTATTTGACTGACATTTCATTTAAAACCTGATAAACCCTCTGCAGGATAAATCTTCATGTTTAATATTCATGTAATATTCAGAGGAGGTTATACCTTCTGCAGTCAAGTGAATCCAGGTCGGTGCTATAAAAGACTGATGGCAACCCACTGATGTACTGCTGGACGCATATGTGGCCCTTTCAATCAAGCCAGTAACAGAAGAGCAGCGATCTGAGAGCAGGGGTGTATATGTTGGATTTGCTTAACAACATGTGGGCAGACACAGGCTGAAGCTGCATTGATTCCACCTGATGGAATATTAGCATTGTACGATATTGTTTCGGCAAAGTCGTCATTCGACTCCTTTCGTAATTTAACCTTTTGCTTTTTTTATGAAAAGAAAGAGCAGAGAAAATACAGCCATTAACAGGAGATCGTTGGCACGTCCACCACTGAAAGTAGTATCTGTTTCTCAAACTGACGGAAGTTTGAGATCCAACATCCTCTTTATAAACACTCCACCGGCCTGTGGAACTAATTATACAATAAGCCCATTATGTAATAAACCCATTGGAGCCCCGTCGTTAACCGCGTAAAACAGCACAAAGAATAAACGGCTGAAATCCTAAATGTTTAAATCAAAAGTAGACGACAGTGCTGGATTTTCACCCCTAGACTTTATGTTTTCAATGTTAAGTCCACTTATTGTACACAACTATATAATTTTGCCTCTCAGAAAATACAGGGAAATCATGCAAATATAACATTTAAAAAAAAAAAAAAGTAATACACTATGTTGATCTTCTCTTTCCTTAAAGACGTCATAGCACGTACCAAAAGTCACATTCTCATTATATGATGAACACCCCCCCGCACACACACCCCTTCCAGTATATATATATATATATAAAATCAAAATATTTATATATATATATATATATATAAAATCAAAGACAAATGAAGAACCGATAACAGAGAAAACACAGAGATATGTCTCAAGATCAGGCTGAGTATAAAAAACACTGAAGCTTTTTTTCCACCCTTTTCTGTGTTTTATCTACAAAATTCACAGATATGTAACAGATCCTTTAAGTCCTTCTCTCCGTCTTTGTGGAAAAGGCCCTCGTGGACTGGATGCGCGTAAAAGAAAGTGTTGTCTTGTCAGCTGACAAACACCTGCACAGCCGCGTTTTCCACTTGTGAGGACGTTCAAATGCTGTTCTGCTCAGAAGCAAGAGTCTCTCGGAACCCCCATCATCAAAAGTAAAAATCAAGAAATCCAAAAGAACTGTATAAGAATGAACAAAAGCTATCTTTAATCCATAAATACTGACACTACTGTTAGCTTGCTAACTTTCTGAGTGTTATTGTTTGAAATAAGTGCTCCAAGATCAGTCATCAATACTTTTTTTTTAAGTGATCTGCTTTTGATTCATTACAGTGACATAAACTGCATATTTAATCTGTTTTGAAGCATCAGGCCCTCAGCTGTGGCTGTCAAGATGACAAATATGACACATTTTGGCACATTATCCACATTTTAATACCCAACACGGAAGGCTAATGGGCATAAAAGACTTTTGGACACCTAGTCTCACGGCACCAATTAAAAGGATTTGGAACCCAATGTTGGTGCTGTATCTGTCTGTCACAAGCATTATGATCTAGTATGAAAAGGTCTACACAGTGCACCTCCCTGCCCATGTGGTAGGGATAATTTCGGAGCCAAGTTTTAAATCCCTGTCTGTCTTTGCTCTCATCTTTTTGAACACCACTCCTGTCTGTGTCTTCCTTTTTCACCACCCTCAGTAAGTTTTTTCGACCAATTTGCTTTTAATGCTTTTACAATAATAATCACCACCATAATTGTGATAATGACAATGTACATTGCAACATAAACAAAATGACATTGAGTTATTATGTTAATTCTTGTGCTAAATTATCTCAGCGCCGCTCTTTGCATGATCGACGTTAAAACAAGATTATTTAAGAAGGGAAATTAATTCAATCTGATCCTTTACATTATCATTTAAGGTGTGCATCAGGGATCTATTGTGGGATTGTTTCATTTTAATAAGTTCCTTTCAAAATTGTATGGCTGCAGAAACCTTACGTTATTACTCAACCTTGGATTTTACAAAAATTAAACTATCTTTAGAAGCATGTTTTAAAAATAAGCACTAGACTTTTTCCCATTTAAAATTCCATTCTGAAGCCTTTCCCCAGCACTGAAATTTACTGTATGGCACATTTGGAACAAAAACACATTTGTCAACCTCAGCGATTGTTAGTCACATCCTAAATTCAGATCTTTAATTGAGATCTAACGCTGCAAGGATGATTTATAGAGCTAAACTGTGCACCGAGTCATGGGAACTCTAAGGACCTTGACTGTGGTCTTCCCTAATATAAGTACTCCATTAGCAAGTTAGAGACTCATTTGGCATAAATCTGTCTGTAATTTCAGACCCCGGTTCATTATTTAAGAGGCATGCGTTAAATTTAAATGGCTGAGAGCTTAAATATATTCGAGCATCGAAGGACACATCTTAACATGTGTGTGAGACTTCCTGGTGTACAGGGTGGGGGCAGCCCAAACCAGTCTCCTACAAAAGGATTCGAATTTATTAGCACATTAGTTGGCTTTCTCACGTCTGCCTCAGAGTCACACAACAAGGATGGTGCAACAAAAAGGAAGCATTGATCTCCAAGCCAGCCACCTTCAAGGGGAAGATATGAGAAGCATACAAGGGAGGGTTTGGCTCAATGATGGCATTGTGGGTAAAAAACTAGTACGATATAATTGATTACAGTGCGTGTAAGAATTTATAATTGCTCTCTAGCGGTCAGATTTGTGCAGATAATTAAGAAAAAGTGTTATTCCAATGATTACACAAAAAATTGTCCAATTTATTTTTTGGCAGAGCATGTAAATGTTGTTGTCTATGTCTTGCTCATGGAGTTAAAGAACGACATTTGTATGAGTCACTTGTGATAATACTGGCAGCAGACTTCTAGGTAATTACTCGCAATGTGCTCTAAATACAGCAACAACTCATCTGAGTGAGGGTAATAATTATTATTTTTAAAAAGACTGTCACCGAAATAAATAACGGTTTGAGCAGGATAGTACCTGAACTAACGTGTCCCTGAAAGTTGATTCTAAAATAATAATAATAATAATAACAAAAAATTAAATTTCGAACAATCCTGACTTTACCAAACATGTCTAGAGGCTACCCAGTCATCTCTGTAAAGATAATCTAAACCACAAACTCTTCTACACACACTTTGAAAATTGAAGGAGAGCCAAATGATCACACAATGCTTTGAAGAAGGTGGATAAGCTGAGACAATCCAGTAAAAACCAAAAGACCACGATGACAAGACTCTCGAGTTGTAATTTCACAACAGAAGAGAAGGTTCAGATGTGGGGGCAGTGTTGGTGCTCGCCTCAGAAGTATTAATGTTTATGATTTATCATCAAAGAGTAGGTCATGGGTAGTACTCTTCTCATGTCTAATACATATTACTGAAGACCAATGGGACCAAGGAATTGGGTGGATGTCGGTCTCAGTCACATCAACCACGTAGAAAAACTGCTGATATATGAAAAAAAGAGAAATCCCCCTCAAATGAAACTCATCAAATTCTGAGCTTTAACCTGAAAAACAAATGGGGCAAACAGGGGCAGGCTCCTTCGGGTTTCACATTTTTTAGGGTCTACGATTGTGAATGATAGCTGAGGAAAATTCAACAGCCAGAGAGCACTTGGAGGAGGAAGAGCGTCTTTTGTCAAAATGTGAGGCAATAACATTAACATTTCAGAGAAATCATAATTAGATCATTTCATTAGAAAAGAGCAGCAACATGAATAATGTGCTCCATTAATGGAAATTAGATCATGGCTGTGAGACACACTGCACTGCTGCGGTGGAGCTGAGCACTGCACGTGATGGAGATCAGGGAAAAAGACAGAAACAGTGCTGCTATTTGTACATATGTCCATGCCACGAACACCCTCATATTATTTACTCAGATATTCAGCCACTGGGAAAGATATTACAACAATTAATTTCAGTCAATTTTAGAGTACAATATGATCTAACGAGGCATGCCAACACTCACTTACACTGACCACTGTATACCGCACAGCTACACACAATCATGAGGCGTAAAGTGCAAGTGAACATGCCTGCCACAAGTTGGTTAACGTGGTTCCATATAGACGACAGTTTTACTCATTTTGAACAGAACAGAGATGTTGGCAGTATTCAGAAACTTCCTTTTCTTCTGTGCCTTATTCATATTAGAGAAAGGTTTTGGAATGTAATGCGGCGCTCACATGCTGAAAGTCGATTTCCCGACATTCCTTATTTTCCCTTCAACCTCACTTTTCTTCTGTTTCATTGTTGACTATGTTATTATTCCTCCTGTGTTGGGGGATATGTTTGGATAAAACATTTCTAATGATCATGATATAATATAATTAGTCTTTGGGTTTGTTGTTCTTTACTTGGACCATTGGTGTTTGAGATCTCTGAAACACACTCTTTGAACCACTGCCTGTTTTGCACCTCAGGATCTGAACTGCTATTTTGGGCTTGGGATAATGTTTAATCCATTTTATTGTTCTCCACAAACCTTGATATTTTCTCTTTCATTTTCAGTTTCTTTTTTCGTCAACTGCAATTTGCCATTGAGGTGAAAATTCCTTCGACGATATAAGATTTCCAGTAAAAGAGAGAAATGGCCTTGTGGTCAGTAACTTCATACAGCACCCAATATAAAAAAGTAATAAGCTTACAAAAGGGTATGAACACTTATGTGATTACCCATATCTGACAGCATGGCACTGAAAAGTTGGTCCATTGGATCACAAAACATGATTAGACAGTTGGATTTCTCCTATACTATAAACAAATCCCTCAAAAGACAAAATGAGAATGATCCAGAAATGGTGCTACAATGAGGTGTAAAATATAACACTATAATGACTCTTAAAAACCAGGCACAGTTTAATTGTCCTTGATCTTTGCACAATATTCTTTACACCTAGCATGCCGAAAATAACCGAAAGGCAAAATTTTAGCCAACGTGTTCTTTCTTTCTTTTTTTTTCCTTTGGCCATAATGGCCAATCAGAGAAAAATATTCCAAATCCTCTTCACTCTTAGCTTATCGCTGGCCTCACAGTCAGAGCTTCTGCTGTGCCGACACACCTTTCCAGTAATCGAGGATGTCATGCAGGTCCTCACCTTTAGCAAACTGCACTTTTTTTCGAAGGGCATTTCCAGCTGTCACGTAACAAGACTCATCCCGCTGGCCCTTCCGGTAAGGACGAAAGCGCTCCCAGATCCGCAGCGTGCTCTCTGAGGAGTACTCTGGGCTAGAGGAGTAGCCAGAGTTACTGGAATGGTGGCGAGCAGGGGAAAGTTGGGAATAGGATGCTGCGTCTCTGCGGGAGCGCGTCAGGGGCTTTAGGAAGGAGACTCTCTGGGCAGGGGAACCCTGGTGGGAGCCCTCATAGTATAGAGCAGGGACAGAGTGGCGGTGCTCCGAGCAGTGGTAGTCCTGCTGCACCTTCAGCTGTTGCTGATGTTGTTGTTGCATTTGTTGCTGTTGATGGTAATGGTAGGGCTTCTGGTTTTCCTGATGTTGGGCACCAACACCACCACTGTCGCAACCACCACCACCCCCTCCACCACAGCTCCCACTTCCCACCAAAGGTAGCCTCTCAAGGGGCTCCCCACAACCCACGGGGCTGGCCCTTTCTGGGAACTGCTGCTGTTTCTGATTGCAAGCATCTGGGCTCCTTGGCTCAGGAACATCGAGGCTGTATACCCGAGCTCCTCCACGGTCTCTGTCCTGACCCGCTGAGCCACAAGATGTGGTGCTGCACTGTTTTTTGACTGCATTTACATTAACCATAGCGGCATCTGCACTCATTTGCCGTTGAATGGGACGTACAGCAGTGGCAGGGGGAGGAGGCCTGTAGGGGGGACTAACAACAAAACCACCACCGCTGATCCCTGGGCGCTCAGAAAGAGGTGCATTCAAAGCAGGGAGTGGAGGTGGTGCAGGTATTTTGTTGGGGGTAATGATATGACCTGTTTCTGTCAACCCTTGGGACAGTGGGATTAGGCCACGCGTAAGGGAAGCCGTGCTAGTTGGGGGTGGGGAGGTGGGATTAGAGGAAGCAGTAGGGTTGCTTGAAGCTCCTGATGTTGCAACTGCAGCAGCATCCAGTTTAAGCGCATCAATGCAGTTGTTAATGATCTGGTTAACCTTGTCCACCTCCATTGCAATAGTTGAAATTTCTGACGCTGACCCACGCCCATCATCATCAGAGTCATCGCAGACATCGGTTCCATCATCATCCCGCAAGTCTAGCCCTCTCCTCCCTGCATGTCCGCCGTCTCCCAATCTCTCCATTCCACTACGCACATCCATATAGTTTCCTTTATTTGTGCCCATGGCCTCTGAAAACGCAGCACCCATCTTTTCTACTTGAGGAATAGAGGAAAGTCTGGAGGAACTGGTGTTAGCTGAGTGGAGCATTCCTGAACTGGAGGATGTTGACATTGGAAGCTTGCCTCCATGGTGATGTTGATACTGATGTTGCTCTCTGGACTGCTCTTGCAGCTTGTGGACCGCCGCCGGATCATTTGCAACTGCTGCTGCCACCTCTGGCCCATAGCGCATTTCCAGAATTGTTTTCTTTACACAAATGGACTTCTTCTTTTCATCATGCACCCGTTTTTTTCTGAGGCAATAATAAACAAAGCCCAAGATAATTAGCATGCCAAAAAGACAGCCAACAATGGTCATTATATAATGGGTTGTGGTTGATGGTGTTGGGAATGTGTCTTGAGCTCGTGTGGAAAACTGGAGACAGGTATGGTTATAGCGTTGAGAATTGCGAATAGATGCCACACAGAAGGTGTAATTGGTATGCGGCTTGAGCTTGTTGAGGGTAATCATCTCCTTCTTGTTCCTCAAATTCATCACATCAGACACATAAGTGTAGTTGTACTGTGTCAAGATGTACATTTTGAGATACGGTTTCGGAATCTGCACTAGAAGAGAGGCAGACGACAAAGAGACATGATGAAGTTTGATGCTGGGAATGAAACTGTGTTCAGTTGATGATGAGGAGGTGGTTGGCTGGTGATATGGTCCCAAACCACCAAACACCTCTGGACCGATTCCAGACGGACCATCCAGATCTGGTGGGAGCGATGTCATCCCTGGAATCATCACCCCATCTCGACAGTGGTGGTACAAAATGTTTTTTGCGTTACGCCCAGAATGACCAGCAGCAACGAGTAAGGGGTAGCCAAACATCTCTCGGGGGGTCTCACATTGGAGGCGATCGTAGGTGTGTGTGACATTGTTAAAGGACTCCAACCAGATCAGGAAGCTGTAAAGGTCGCAGCCACAGTGGAAAGGGTTTGCTGCCAGTTCGCACACCATCAACCGACTGAGAATGGTGAACGTGGACGGGTCGATGCGGGCCAGTTTGTTGGATGACAGGTCGATGCTGCTGAGGCTTGGGCACTCCCAGAATGCATTGCTGGCTATAACTTCAATCAGGTTGTGCTGCAGGAAAAGGCACTGCAGGTGGCCAAGACCTCTCATCATTCCTTCCGTTAAGTTTGTCAATTTGTTGTAGCCCAGTTGAAGAACCTATGAGGGGAAATATAATACCTGATATTTTAGACAACCTTTCTCATAACATCGGTAATTTGCAAAAGGTTTGAGGTTATGTCTTGCAATGTTTAAATGCCGACTTAGACGTCAGTAGGTCAGACTGTCACGAAATTACTTTAATGTAATGTTTTATAAAAGTTGGACAAACAGTAAGGTATAATAATTAATGGTGTCTACCTGTAGGTTGGCCTGTCCTGCAAAGGCTCCATCTTCAATATAGCTGATTTCATTCTTGGTGAGGTTCAGGTCAGTCAGGTTGGTGAAGCGGTACATGGAGCTGAAGAGCACCACTTTTAGCTTGTTCTCATTTAGTCTCAGGTCATGGACCGTGTTGTTGATGTGCTGAGGAATAGTCTCATATGGTGGTTGGTTCTGACTGCAGATAGCCAACCACACGTAGCCTTTGTCCCCCTCAATTAGCCAGCAATCACCTTTGACAATGTAGGGAAAATGTGAGATAAACAAAAGGGAGGAGAGAATAAGGAAAAATGGAGCAGAGTTGGTGGCCGAACGCTGCATGGTGGAGATTTATAAATAAATTAAAGAAATGGTAAAGCAAGGGAAGGAAGGAAATAAAAAATGTGTTTGCTGCGTGACGGCGACCCAACAGAGGTTAGGTGAAAGGATTGCCAAAGCGGAGGCAGATTCAGAGAGGGCTTGAAGGCTTCACAAGGCCTGTCAGCTTTATGGTTGCCATGTTGTTCAGCAGGGGAGCCCTGTTCCACTTCCTGTAGTGGTGCAGTGTGGGGTGACACAGCTCGTCATTGCAGTCCCTCAGCCGTGACCCAGTTAAACTGACCCTTTGAGTAACGGAGGATCTGTAGAGGAAGATAAATCGAAAGTCTGATCAGTACCCAAAGACAAAATTACGGATGTGACACCCATGACAAGACTTATTGTTTAATATTGTCCCTTTCCAGTCTATTCAGATATTACCAACACATACGTCATTGTCTGTGCCATCTATCCCCAAAAGTAAACAAGGTGTGCTATTTATCAGGCATCACAAATCATCCCCCGGCCGCGGATAAGTATGGAATCTTAACTGAAGCATGTGACATTGCTGCAACAGGTTACCATTTGTAAAGGTCAGCAGACATTTTGCTGATCCATGTGTGTCACTGCCAGACCCACTTTGCTCTTTGCAGGACAGGTTGCCTTTTAAAAAGCAGGAAGTGCAGCATTAATCATACAAATGCCGACAGCACACAGTCTCCGCCGACAATCCTTTTTCTGACACTGGCTGCCAAAACCCAAGCTCTCTCTATCCCATCTGCATGTCGCTTGAATAGCGGTGAAGCGTTTACATAAGGAGGAGGATTAACTGCCTGTTGCATCATGTCATATATTGTCCCGTTGCCGGCTCAGCAGCTGGTGCAAACATATAATTACACACAGATTACTCAAACATGCGCAGATTGATTGATACCCTATGTGCACTGTCACACTGTGTCCATTTACTGTTGTGTACGCTGTGTATGCATACCTGCCTTCAGAACTATTTATTTTGCAGCCCACTATGACTTTAATCCACTTTCACCATCTAGCATTTGCTATTTGCGTTTACATCTTTCTAATTCCTCTTCTTATTCCAGCAGAGAGCTGAACTCATTCCAGTCTGTATTCCCTTAAGGTACCAATAAAAGAAAAGGGTCCAGTTTCTTTTTTAACCTACTAATTACTGTAAAAATCCCATCATCAAAAGTAAATGAAAAAAAAAAAAGAAAACACACAAACCCACACCGTTGACATACATTGGAATAAATGGCTATTTATATGTCAGGAAGTTTGTTATTGTTTATTTATATGTTTATTTAAAAACAAAACTGTTAAAAATGCAAGCTACTAATTGTTATCATGGGGCAGAAGCTAGACAAAAGATATTAGATTAAGATAATGCGTGCATAAATCACCATTTCATGAATTCATTAGTTGTAAAAGATTCTAACAGCTTTGCCCAGACAATCAATATCATGGTAGATTTTTTTCTTAAGCCATTTTATGCTGCTACCAGGCGCATAGTGCAGTTCCATAATTACCTCCCAAGAGTTGTTGTGGACAGTCGCCCAAAACCTTTAAGCAAACTGCAGTCAAATTAGAAGAGGATGTGTGTTGATTCCCATTTCAATTAAAAATGAAAATCATTAGGAGCCGCTATACAAGGAAACCAACACTGGCCAATCAATAAAAGGAAGGAAAAGCAATTATAGCAATGAATGTCAAATGTTACTTGTTTATGAAACAATGTAAGGAAGATCACAAAAAGCAACATCCGCTGTCATATTTATCTGTCACAAGTGACAGGTGCATTAAAAAAACGGAAATGTTATTTAATAGGTTCATGTCACACAGAACACACACCCCTTCAGGGAGTCCTATTAAAGTCCGTATTCGCTCTGCTCTCTGCTGCAATGATGCACCGCTGTAGAACTGCAGCTACTGGAAGTCGCTCTGCACGTCTTCGTCGGAGGATCATCCCGTCCACATGAGATGTGATCTGATTCGATGCTCCACATAGTAAAACCCAGAAGGTTCGCATGAGGGAGACACAAAACACGGTCGGTCCGTATGTGTTCAGATTTAGGGATGCGGTTACATAATTAGAAATATGGGCTCTGCAGAACATATGTCTCAAAGGGAAACAGCCTGAGTCACAACGCCGTTCCGTTAGCAACTGTGCGCACACACGATCGACTCTTCCCTGTCTTACTGGCAGCTCATCTGCATTCTCCAACACACCTCTCCAATATCCTGTGTGCCTGAACTCGCTCGCACACAAGGTGCGATTTTCACACAGCTGATAGGAACATCCTGCTAGCCGCGGCGGGGCATCGCTGGGAATCGGGGGCGCCACTTCAACAAATTAAAACCTTTTCACCCCGGGCTTTTAAATTGCACTAGAGATGGGCACGAGATGGGACCCTTAATCTTTGAAGAGGCCTTGGAAACTGTGAGGACCAGCCAAAATGTCCTCACTTTCCAAAAACAGACTCCTCTCAGGAAATCTAGGTTGCTAGCGGCATTCCAACCGCTGTTGCCATGGAAACGTACATTATAATTGACAGTAGCCATTAAGCTCAGTGTTACTGGAGCCATCGTGTCGGCATACGCATTGAATCAGAGTATCTGGCGCGCTCCAGCATGCACAACGCTGCAACTCCAGAGAATACTGATGGTCCTGGAGGATCTGCACATTTCTAACATCTAAACCACGGCCCGTGAAGTCCAGTCAACACTGGCGCTGATGTAAAAGTATTTGCTCGAGCTACTGCGTCGTGACCCGATGGCGTCATTTTGAATTGTGTCAGCGGTGAGTCACTCATACACCCCCCGCCCCCCCAAACTGACCTGTCAAATGAAGTGGATTAAAACAAAAAACTAGTGCAACATTGCTCATAATCTGCATGTGGTTAACATCTCATCTCCTCAGGCAGACACTCATTATGCAATCAAGGCCTTCAGGTGATAATTGAGTGTACTTGGAGTTGTTTAAGATCATGTAAATTGTATTATAATTAATGAAAAGCACTCGCGATAACCTTTCGTATGCTCACGGGTGTATCGTACTCTGAAATGCCTGTTTAGTCCTCAGTACCTTCAGACAATTTCTAAATCATCAAATGAAAGGACAAGGAAAAGACTGAACATAT
Organism: Takifugu flavidus; assembly: GCF_003711565.1. NCBI lineage: Eukaryota > Metazoa > Chordata > Actinopteri > Tetraodontiformes > Tetraodontidae > Takifugu > Takifugu flavidus. The sequence goes on along the minus strand of NC_079537.1, from coordinate 6,402,292 downwards.
TTCTCTATATTGAGTTCATGTTGGACTTGCTAAGAACCAGAAAATTGCAGGGTGTCACCAAGCAGAAAGAGATAGTCAGAAGCAGAAAATGAACGGAGGGTCCCTCTCAGCTGCGGCGGGCAACCCAGGCAATTCCTGGAAATCTGATAAATGTATTTAGGGAATCCAATAAGGATTACTCACATTAGCTAAAGTGAGGAGGAGTTGATTCGAGCTGCGGGGGTGAAATTAAAAGTGCTGCCTGTGCCTGTTTTGTTTGACAAAGTTCGAGGGAATCTCAGCATCTCCCTATGATCTTCTCACATTTTGGTGTCTCTTTATCCCCCCCTCTATGTTCTCAAATCTCTCACTTTGTCTCCCAACCCTTTTAATCTCTCCGCACACTTTGATATTTGTTCCTTTCTTCATTTCCTTCATCTCCTTGTCTCTTTCTCACCTCCCCATCTCTCTTTCCGCCACTGTTACAGTCGCTGTTGGCCCGAGCCAGCTCCCGCACGGTGCTGGGGGGGGGCAGAGTAGAAGACTCTTTCCTCTCCACTTCACACAGGGCTTAGAGATGAGACAAACACAACTACAGACAGATGAAGCTCTCCTGAGAGTTCCACGGGGCGCATGTGGAAGTGGAACAGATCATTTTGGCCGTATGGGGAACCTGTTAAAAGGCTCGGTAGACTTTGTTAAGCACTGCTGAGCAAATTGTATTTTGTTCCTACTTGGATGGGTTTTAGTGCAAGCCCGGACTTTTAACTCGAAAATGTACACATGCTGTGTCAGTGCGTTTAAGGCACACATGATACACAAGCAAAGGAAACAGGCTGATATGTTAAGAGTAGCAATTTACAACTGTCCAAGTCTATAAATCAGCCCCAAATCTCCAATGTATAACTAGATTAAGGTCATCTCCTTATACCTTTTTTAAAATACAACCATGAACTTTGTCAAATACTATTTTTAAATTGAGAAACGGAAGTAGCATACGTTCAAATTATAGCAACAAATCGGCCCATTCTCACTGCTGGGTATTTCTGGTAAACACTGAGAGCAGGAACTTTACAGGAACCTTCCTCTTGCTTGGCCCTCTCGTTGGTCGTGTCTCCACTGCGACATCGCCGGTTCTGATCGCCATCGTGCGGCAGTTTCGACCGTGATGACAGCCGGGCGAGCCGCCAAAAGCAAAAATCATAACAGGGAAAGCAACGAGGAGGTGACAAACAGGGAAGGAGCCGAGGCCGTGTATCACCATCTAAGAAAATTCCAATCTATCGCTGCAAACAGTATCTGTGTACGCATTAGTGTTTTCGTACGAGAGAATAAAGTAAACAGCAGGTGGTGCGTTGGGATACTTATAAAAGACAGGCGGTTGCCGTGTTCCTGTACAGGGCTGTGGATGCTACAAACAAGAGAAGAAGCAGAGTCGGCTTTTTTGGGACTGATCTAAGTACGTACCCTGGAGCAGGGACTCGGTTAGTGGAGACAGGCACCAACAAAAACTACCCCGAAGCTCCTGCCATGCACTCCACTTTCATGACCTCCCTGTTGCTCTGAGCTCTGAAGGTTTCCAAGAAGTCTATTATTTTTTGCTCTGAACCATATTTGTGTCCATACAAATATAAATGAATGCTGCTGCAGTAAGAATACAGTCAAACCAACAATGTTTGTTATTATTTTTATGGCCTTTTTGGGATTGAAAATGGTTTTCCACAGCCCTCCATGTCACTTATCTTCATCCATATTTGATGCATTTTCATTGTTGTCTGAAATCCCACAAATGTATTTTCAATCCTGGCTCAGCTTTATTTGCACATTTATCATCATTTTTATTTACTTTGACCTTCTGCTTTAATTTAGTTTCCAAATAATACAATTGGTGTTTGTAGATAAAAACAGTAAGTAGTTAAAAACTGATGTTTTATTAAAATAAAAAAATAGCAGTGGAAGTCTGGAGAGGTAATTTCACATTTAATAAACAATTCAAAATTGACCCTTGACCCCTGTTGGACAATGTTCTTTTCAAAATTTGGCCCATTAATGTCTGATAGTCAAAGCAACTGAATCCTTTTTGCACTCAGGTCTTTAGTTGATTCCATAATAAGTCTAACATAAACTAAAACGTTGCATCTCTGTTAAAGAAATAGAAAATTGGCAACCAAAAGGAGGAAAGAGAATCCCAACAAACTAGAGGGACATCTGTGTGCTTTGGCAGGACACCATGGGACCGAGGTCCACTTTCTACATAGCGTAGCAGCACGGAGAGCATCGATCTGCATTGGAAATGACCTTAATCACGTCAGACAAGGATCTTATCTCTGGACCTCTTATAGATCTCCGGGTTGCCTCCGATACCATCAACCTTCACATCCTGTTAGGGAGCCCTGACATGTTAATTGGCACAAAGTTGGTTTAAGGCTTATCAAATGATGTGCAGCGCTTCGTGTATAACTTCCCCTCATCTACTCTCGGCATCATGGACAGAGAAGATCCTTCAGCCACTGTGCTCCTCTCCTGTGATGAGGGGATCTCTGAGCAGCTGTCAGATCAGGCTGCTGGAGACTCCCCATATATTATTCTGCTTATTTCCCTGTATGTTGCGAAATCCTGAAGAAGCCACGAATAAACGAGGAGGAGCAGGAAGATGGGATGAGATGTCCGATCATCTCAAATGCACCAGGTAATTTACGGAAGGTAAAGACTGTAAAAATGCAGTTATATAAGCAGATACGGCGAGGAAAGCCCAGAGAGGGAGGGACGGCTCCGCTTTGATCTATAATTCATACTTTTCCATCACCCCTTGAGATTTTCTCTCCTACATTTCCATGCATCTGTCCCCCATCTATGGCTGTTTACTTATATTTGAATTACAGTGTCATCTGCCAGCGCTCATGCATGACCTCATATCCATTTCCTGGGACGCCTCACAGAAAGAGGTGACGCAACGAAGCATGACAGAACAGGACCCTGAGCTCTGCATCGAAATGGAGCAAATCACCTCAGCCCCCACAGACAATACTCGCGCCACCGATGCCAGAGTGGCCTTTATTTTGGCCGGGCCAGGTGACACAGCGCCAAACTGGGGTTTGAACCTGCGAAACGAGGGAGGAGCAAAAGAATCCTGTGAAGAAAACCTGCTTTGACACCACCCAGCTGTAGAAAGGTTTGAAGCTTAGGAGCATTTACGTTAATCAGGTGGAAAGAAAGAGGTTCGTACTGCTGGTGACTTGGCTTGGATTTGGAGAATGGCAGAGAACAACAAGGCCAGGGAGGTCAAGGCAGAGCATAAATTGGATGATATAAAGTACAATCAGCAGAGGGGATGGAGCTGTGATTGAGGTCAGTGACATGTCGCAGATTTCAACCTGGGCCAGAGCCTCCAGAGGGAGAGAAGCATGTTGCCCTGCTGGGATAGAAGGCCCTTCCCCCCAAACATGGCATAAGCTCATCAAAAAAGCAAAGTTGTTGCAGAAAAAATACAATGTTTAATTGGAAAGAAGGTCCAATAAGGCGACATTAAGGAACTGGGTGCTGCAAGATGTGGGTCAGGACGTATTTCAGCCCAGTTAATGGAACTTTATACACCTTTCACGCATCTACCGGATGATGAAAGAAGATGCATTTTCCTTATCTATGATTGCTGCCTGAAATATTATTGTTGTCAGAAATGTCAATAAAAAAAATTCAATTTCAGCTTCAAAGAGATCAATTTTCTGACCGATGCTTGAATCAGAGCACATCTATTAGAGGGAGCAGGAGAAAAGTGTGACAGATTTTAGCAGAACTGGTTTAATACACGCAAGTGATGCACGACTGAATCTGTCTGGGTGGCAAAATTAAAGCCAGCAACAAGGTTTTGGACAAAACAACCATCACCTGCGGGCCTCAGTCTGTCAGTTTTTAATTTTCATCTCTCAGTTACCGGCTGTTTCTCTCTGAAACGACCGTCGGCCGATCGACTTTCTTCCACCCAGGAAACCCAGAAGACCCTATGGTAAAGCCAGGGAAATTCATTAAATGGCTAAAGCTCAACATTATCCATCTTTAGAACTGATCAAGTCCCTAAGCAACATATACTTTGGTGATTCGTGGGAATCGCGTGACCGGAGGTATCGCCTGTACCTGAACGTGAAGGAAACATCAAATCTGAAAAAGCTTGTTTTTTAATACAAACGGTAACTTGAAACAAGGCCTGTCAAAAATGAACATGTTAACACGGATAAAGCCCTCATCCTGATTAATCCGATTCAAAATTTTAACGTAATTATCCCCTCTGCAGCGGAAAATGGCTCCGAACATCTCTGGTAACGCAGTTCGGGCAGTTTGTCCAGGTGGAGTTAGATAAAGATGGAAGACCATAAACAGCATGTCGGCCCTCTTATTACACAAGTATTATGCTCACTCGGCAGGAAGGAGTTTTCCTTTCAACCAAGCACTTCCTGTTAGGAATTCCGTCTTAACCCAAAGCGTACGGTAGTCGGGGGTTCTGCCAGCACTTCGGCTAACGCATCACCCAGCTGGCAACAAATGGCCTTCCCTTCGTTCTGGAGTCTGTCTGCTCATGCAAAATAAAACGCAATTAATAAAGATTAAAAATGAATGATATTTAATCACCATTAATCAAAATTAATCCACAGCCACCTTGTGATTAATGCCATTAAAAATTGCAATCGTTTGATAGCAGTACTTTAAGGACATTCAACTGGAGGCTTAATAACATGTTTTAGAATTAGATTAAAACTGTTCTGACCATATTTAGGGTTTAAAGTAGCATAAAACAATTAAAGTAAAGGGTAAGTTTGTGTTATTTAGCAACAACAACATGACATGTTTCCTTATTTTTAAATAAGGAACTTCTTTTTTTTTTTTTACCAACACCCAATGTTACTTCCCTTGTGAGAAAAGTGATAGAAAGGATTCATGCTGATCTCTGACAGACGCTCTCTTCAAGCAAATGGCTGTTCTTTTACACGCACAAGCCAGCCTTCCTGCACGCCAGGGGCAGCCGGGGGGGTGGGGGGGGGTCCACCATTTAGCATAACACACATATGGAAACGCAGGTTCCACTGCGTCAAAGTACAAAACTGTACGTTTGGCACTCTAAACGAATGCATTATCTTCCGAGCCGGCCCACTTGCACCGCTGCTGTCATAGCAACAGAGCGCCAGCGCTGAAGGCGCAGAAACACTATCTCTTGCTGAGGAGGGTCAGAGGACCCAACGGCGTATTAGATGTGAGCGGGTAACGGGAGATAGAGACACAAGTTTCAAGTGGAGGGAAGAGAGTGGCGCAGACTAATAAAAAGGATGAGAATGTTATGGAAATCCAAACAGGGATCCACTGCAGCAATGGAGAGCAGGTTAGATGAATGTGTGGGAAGAGTAATGGGGGGAGGGGGAGGGGGGGTCAGGCAGAAGACTAAAGAATGATGGCGATGAATCAGCAGCCAGGTTCACGGCTTTACTATCGCACTCATCTCCTTCTGGTGATTGCCACTATCTGCAGATGGAATCGGGGAGTATCAGTTTCACCCTGGTAGGTGTTTTCCCACGTGTCCCGGTTATTAATTGATCTCTTAACTGATCTATAGTACTGCTGCATAGGGAACAGCTGGGTAAATCTTTCATTGTGACAATCCATTGAATTATGTACAAGAATCTGCACTGCGCCATCAGTATAGGGACAGTTGTCAGGCAAAGAAAGAAAAGGTCTCATCAAACCAACATGTCTTCCTAGGACTCTGGGATTAATCAATCAGCTCAATCAGGAATGAAAACAAGGTTAAATGTTCTGTCCAAGAAAAAGCGAAAACAATCACCGTGCAAGTGTGAAATGCAGAAATGGTAATTTAATGCTTCTGGAAATACGCTCTAGGTCTGACATCCAAGTCTTGCCGTGCAGGTGGGCGATGGCACATGCTGTCGGAGGATCGCGTTATAAATCCGTGGTCTCCCAGGGCCATGAACTCGGTTTGGATTTAAAAATCTTTTAGTTTGTTGCCATCTTAAGGCAAAGAGACAAGAGCTCCAGGCCTTCTAGTAAACCTGCTGCAGCAGTCACTACTGCACTGATGCCAGCTGGGAGCGGCGCCGCTGTTAGCGTACGCAAGTTACGCAGGTTTTTATTCACATAAACGATCAGATTCCCTGCTTTTACAACAACCTAGACCTCAGAGAGTTGCTAATATTTCATTTCTATTAGCAGACATAACACAGTTCATGAAAATGGCTCCCCCGAGCCCTCGATTCATGTTCCATTTAAAATAAGATGTACAAACACAGCAAAAAGAGATGATGCTCTGATCGCTCATTTCTGGGTAATTTAGACGTGCACTTTCATGCAGAAGCGGTGAGCACTTACTCTGGTTGGGTGTGGGTGCGTGTGTGCGTGTGTGTGTGGAGGGGGGCTCTGAAAAGAATCCCGACAACAACAAGGATTCTGCTGGGAGCACTAATCCCCCAGAATCTTAAGCACATTAACTTTAGTCTGCAGAATTCAGAGAAAGCTGTAAACGGAGCCCAGATTCCAGCAAAGTCACGCTGTTTGAAATGGTTTACCCTCAGAGGAAGGTGGAAGGTGCTGAAACACGGTAGTAACGTGTTTTTTCAAAGAGAGGAGAAGGCTTGAAACCGGCATCCACTTTGTTGGGATCTGGACAGAATTACGCTGTGGTTTTTTGCGTCTCCTAAGGCGATAGCGTCGGTCATCTTCTGAGGTGGACCGATTTGGGACACACTGGGCCGAGTTGGACCAACCACAAGTAACGAGAGAAGCGGAACCCTGTGTAATTCCGCAGTGATCCGAGCAACCCAAAGACAACAGAACTTGCCCTGACTCCGAATTTGCTGCAAGGACGGTGCCAACCACTTAACCACAAACCGCTTATTGCTCATTCAGCCCATCGACATCTTTCAGAGGAGGCTGGAGGCCCGTCGTTTTCAGGACGTACGCTTTCGTTTCATTAACTGAGAGTCAACCGTGAGTGTAGGCGGAGACTCAAGGTTAATAATCATGGCGACGGACCCAGATGGATGACTTTACTCGCAGTCCCCTGCAGGCCCAGGCTCAGGTCAGCCGAAGCCCTACAATCGATCAAACACACGCGAGAGCATGTGAGACACTGTATGCACGCTCTAGCCATATGTGCCCGGGCGAGAGCAAAGACAAATGTGAACACGCCCCTACGAAAGTGGTAAAAATACGCTTGAGGACGTTCCATTTCGAAAAAGAGGTCGACCGGGATCACCAGAACGGTGCTGTGGAACTGGGAAGGCGTCTGACTGTAACGAGCATCATCCTGCATGTACGGTAGCAGGTGCGCTCAGTTCCAAGCCTCCAAAGACATCATATCAGCTGCAGCCGTGCGTGCGCGTGATTGCACCATAAATAATAACGGTACGTGCATCTGCGCTACACGTAAATAATATTCGCCCACACAAAATTCTGAACCTGCCTTCTCCTGTGATTTGATATCATTATTTAATTCGGTTTGACGCCTGTGTAGTAAACCTTCTGCAGTGTTAAACTAGGCCACTGCATGGCCTCTGGCAAAAAAAAAAAAAAAAAGGATAGAGTGAGCGAGGAGAGAGAAGTGAAGGGAAGGAGACTTTGAAGAAATTACATAAAAAGCATCAACAGACTTAAGAACAAGTCGACTTGTTATGATCCGTCAGTGAGCGACGCTGGTTGCTAGCGTGGTGTCATTATCACAGAAGGCCCTGCAGGTGGGCGGCGTGTAAAAGCAGACAGACAGCTACAGTATGACATAGATTTAGCAGTTTCTCACAGTTTAACCGCGAGTGTGAGATTGTGTTGGTGTGTGTGTGTGTGTGTGTGTGTGTGTGTGTGTTGGGGGGATTACAAACGGACGGCTTCAGAGACGCCTCATCGTTTTTACTCACAAGCCGCTCCGAGCTAAGAAAGTGAGCTCGGTGATGAAGAAGCGTGCCTGTTTATCTTCCATCCGCCGGCTGCCATTTGCAGGACAGACTCAACTTGAAGTCATCTGTGGCTTGAACGCTGACGCCACTGATGGCATTTATATAAGCACATAATCAGGGACATTCGTATCCAAATGGTGCTTTGGTACTGCTGCTCCCATTAACGCCAGCAGTTCTAACAGTCACCATAGCGATATTGTCGTACTCTGGCCATCACAATAAAACAGGCGGAGTGGACGTTTGCAGATTTTTAGGAAATGTTGACAATGGTGGAAGAATCAGATGGTGAAAATTTACCGTTGTTCCAGATTCTGGACCTTTGATGAGCCAGGTGTGGTTGTTGCTATGGGATTTGACATGTGGTGACATCATTGGACCTGACCCCATCAAAGGCAGCATGTTACTGCGCTCTTTAACCTGCTTAACATCCTCTTTGCTAGCACCCCTGACTGCTAATCCAATCAGAATGGAGCATCTTTTAATTTAGGCTGAATTTCTGACCCTAACTCTGCTTAAATTTGGAATTTTAATTGTTGTTTGAGCAGCTACGTGATCCATCATCCACATTCTGCATCAGACCCCAGCTGGCATTGCCAACAACTGTGCCGCCATTCAACCCAAGCAAGTGAAAAGACAACATAAATGATGTGCAGAGAAACCCGGTTCTGCCAGGAATCATCTGGGTTAAAGTTGTTTACATAAATAGGCACATTGATTAGGCTGTGGCAGTGACGGAGGCAGAGAAAAGAGGAGAAACGGGGACATGGGAACTGAGGAACGGAGCTGATTATGTGAACAAAAGGCTTGACACCAGATAGAGAACGAGCTGTGACAGATCGTGTTACGAAACTCTCCCTTGCCTGTTAAATCTCAGAGATAGGGAACGTGTGAGATGCAGTAAATGAGAGAACGAGCGGGGGGGGGGTTGCGGGAGATAGATTAAAGTCGGGGAGAGAGAACTTTCTGTCTCGAGCTCAAGAGCATCTGTCCCCAAAAGAGTCAAAGAAAGATCAATGGTTACATAAAACAAAGAGATGAGGCGTAGATGGCGATGATGCGGATGAAGGTGGGGTGGAAAGACGCGAGCAGCGAGGGAGGGGCTGAGCGCAGACAAGGAGCTTTTCAGCGTCTAAACTCTGCTGCCGTATCTGGGGGGGGGGGGTTCTTAAAAGATAGGGGGAACAGAAGAGAAGACAACAATGATGGAAGATAAGGACAAGAGGGAGCTGCGATTATAGAGAGATTAAAAGAAAATCAGGTGGAAAAAAAGGACTGTCTGATAAAAGTGTGGAGGAATAAATATCAAATTTGGCTAAATAAAGACACGAAAGGACTGGATTTTGACTCGACTGAATCAGTGTCTGGTAGAGGACTGCATTCAGGGACCGCGTAACCTTCAGAGGTATCACCTGAGAGCTTCGACTCACGCGCAAACACACACGGGCACGGTCATTGTTCAGTGCCAGGCCTCCAGTGGGCTCCCACCTGATTAGAGGCACCTCCAGCAGCACTCTGGCTCGCACCTATAAATCACCCAGAGCATCACAGGTGGGGGCTGCAGGACGCTGACCGGAGTGAACTCGCAGCGTCGTGACGTCGGCGTGTTTTAATCATGAGCCGCCGGACAAAGAGCCCGGGGAAATTGCGGAAAGTCGAATCCCGTCTCTTGACGCGTGCAGCTCCTGGAATCCTCCGCCGTGCCGTCAAGGCTGCCTGCCATCATCAGTTACCCCTCGCTGAGTCATTTGTGGAGTCGTAATGCTTACCTGCTCAGCCAGATGTCCGAGCTCGCCGAACCTCATGTGACCTGCAGTCCGCCGTGCAGTGAGCGCCTTAAATTCTTCACTGGACAGGCTGTGAGAGACTTTTCCGACCCGTTTTGTCTGCCTGGAGTCCAGTTTCTACTTACTCTATGACGGTAATCATGGATTTTTCCGAGCGGTACGTTTGCAGCGGTCCAACGAGGGCGTGATGCAGCCGAGCGTCTGCGTGCGCGAGCGCTCTTGCAGCACCTGTCTGCCCCCGAGGGACACCAAGCAGCCTGCCTCGCACAGAGAAGGCTGTTCAGAACCGGCTGCGCTACAGATCCTGGTCGGACATTGAATTTTTTCCATCCAGCCTGCGTTTTTATGCTTAAACTGACACGTGCTAATCATGAGTCCTGTGAAACCTCTCATTATTCCCACCGACGACTCCTCCTGACAGGGTGACGGGATCTCAGCCCTCAGACGCCCTTCTGCATGTCAAATAGGGAAACACTCAGAACCGTCTCTCTGTTCTGGGGCTTCGTTTTCTGCCATCTCATCCGACTGCACGGTTTTGCTCCCCGCTGCTCGTTACAGCTCGGTCAGATTCACATGTTTGTGGGACGGACTGGCAATCGGCAACAGGGCGCTTCAAAATCTGAACATTCACAAAGCGTCGCCTGCTTCCTGCTCGAGCATGGGATGATCCGTTTTCTCTAATTAGGCACACAAAGGATGAGTCCAGCTGATGAATCCCATTCTGTCACGACTCAGGCAGACAATTATCACGACAAATACCAAAAGCATAATGAGCTAACATAACAGTGCACGAGGAAGACGCTTCACCTTCTGTCGGTATCAGATAAGCGCCTCTGCGCATTACATGCTTTCGGAGTTCAATACGATTTCGGAGAAGTCTGAGCACTGACGACTAGCGTTCTGCAGCTTCACTTAGATAAGGAGATAAGGTTCAGCTTACCTCTGACCCGGGAACAAATCTGCAAAGTTAGCGCTACAAATCGTGCCATATTTATGCCTGCTGTTCACGCTAACTTGTTTTTCTCCAACCCAACACTCCTACTCCTCCTGGAGGTTTAATAAAACTCCCCGCTGTGAGTTTCGGCTCTGCTGACCGACAGCTGATATCTCTTCTCTTCATTAAACCCTCATTTTCGTCAGACCGGATGACACCGGTGCAAACCCAAGTTTGATCTTAGCTTCCGGGTACCTGGAGGGCAAGTTCACGTGCATAAACAAAACCTGCTTCGTAGCCTGTTTGCTCACATCACCCAACAGCAAATAATGCATCCCAAAAATACATATATGTGGGGGAGGTTATATAAAAGAGAACTTTAGTGTTTGAACGTGCTGCATCCTCTGACACGGAGACTTTTTTTCCCATAACAACAGCACAGAGTGAGCAATTTATTACTTTGGTGCGCAGAAATACTTCCTCCATACGAAAGCTCGCCTGAAAAACTCTGATGAGATTTTTGATCTTTCACGTAGAAACGTTGACACGTGTACGACCAGTAGGAATTTCTCTTTCTGGCTCTGCTTACGCTCGCTCTCCCGGCCCACGGTTGTGCCTTAAATTGATTGTCTCACCTTTCACTGTCTCGTTTGCCTCCTCACTGTGGGGGCTCCCCTCTGAACCGGGGACCCATTATTCTCCCTCTCAAAAGCGGACCCTTCAGTCTGATGCAAGCAGCTCAACCTGAGGTTTCCACTTGTGAAAGCCACTTTAATCAAACAAAACTCTCTCCAGGTACTCTCGCTCAAATACTCGGCGAACTACACCCGCCGGCTGAAGAGCGGAGTGAGCAGTTTTGGGAGGGATGGGGACAAGAATTTAATTCTTGTCATTTTAGTCCGCACCAGTAGATGCTGATAAATATCACTCACGCGGGCCTTTGAACTGTAACTCACCGTGAATCGACAGAGGACCTGCGGCGGCATCCTGCTACGTGACAAAGGAACATTTTCAGCCAATTATTTCGGACTTGGGGAAAGCTCCATCCGGGCTCCCATAAATCCTTAATTGGATTGGGATCAGGGGAGTTTGGAGGACAGCCGTGGGCTCATGTTTGTCACCGTTCCTGGATGTTATCTGGGGTCTGACGGAGCACGTTATCCCCCTTGAAAAGGCTGGAGGGATGTTTACAGGTACAGTCAGCTTTTAATCCACCAGAACCAAGTTAGATTGGTGCTATGTTAATATTCTAGCTAGCGGTGGCTGTCTAGCAACTATATTGCCTGTGTGTTCCCGACATGATTATGTCTGCAAGTGATCTTCAAATAATATGAACATTTGATCAAAGATGGAGCTCACTGATTTGCTGACAGTATTGGAAAGACAACCGCTGGAGTTCCATTACTGTCACCGGAGTCATTAATCCATATTTTGTTTATAGTTTAGAGCATGTCGACCAAGAGATTAAACAAATTAACTTGCCGCCACGTGTTCTTATGGTTTCTAAATTGAACCGTGATTGTCTAATTCATCATTCAAAACCGAATCCAGATGCAGGGAAAATGGGTTTAAATTCATTGTCGTTCATTATCATGTGATGATGAGACTTCTGCTGTTGGGTGGGGCCCAGAGGGAACGGAAGGATGATCAAACGGGCACCAAAATAGGAGACGTTGAAGGGGAGGTAAAAATGTGGAAAGAAAAGCGTAGGAGAGAGAGAGAGTGCAACTGTGATTAGGCTAAGTGGCGTAAGACACCAAGCTCTGCTGAGGAAGAGAGGAAGAGATAAAGCGAAGGAGGAAGTGAAGAGGAGGAGGAAGAGGAGATAAGCTGGGGTGGCAGAGAACAATGTTGGGGAAAGTAAGCAGCTGTTTTTTGAGTTGACGCCGGGAAACCGATAACAAAAGCCAGCCTCATTATAACCTCAGCTGCTCTCCTGAGCTGCTATGCAAATTTTAGAAAGTGTCATTAGTGGTTTACCTGATATTCACACGTTTGCTTCCCGCTCTCACCAAAATCTTAAAAGAGTGCAACTGAGTTTGTCTGCTGTTGCCATAACACCGTCCTATTGTTCTTTAACTAAAACCCTTCAATGTCTATATCTATCTATCCATCTGTCTGTGAATATGGGTTCATCACCATATGGTCTCTGATCCTATATATAGGATCTGCTGGCTTGTTGGAAGGGAACTGCCATCTCCTGTGAGAACAATGGCTTCATTTAATGGTTTTATGGTAATAATTACAGCTTCTCACTCACATTACGTGAGCCAAGTGTGCCTCGGTTTCACATCTCATCTTTATTATTAGATGCATTTCACTAGTTTTACGTGCAAAGTGTGTGTGAGTCCATATGTTTCTCTGTGTTTAGCTGCGATTTTAACTTCCAGTTTGGCTCGTTGGGCAGGGTGCATCGTGGGTAAGTGCTGCTGCACCAACTGGGTTCGTAGCTTGTGTCACCAGTGTGACTGCAAAGGTTGTGCCTGAACAGTTTGTGCATGGATGTGTTTTTGCTTTGACTGTCGGCTAAGGATGCATTCATGTACCGGGTCCTTGAAGGCACCGCGCCCTTCAAAAGTCGGGAACATTTTAAGTGAACATGAAAACTGACAGATGGACCAGAAGCCCGGGCGGTAATGAACACCAGGAAAAAAGGTGTCTCGGGAAAATGCAATAAAATGTTAAACTCTCTGGTCACACAGTTGTTGGGCTTCTAATTTCCTGCGGTGTGGGCTGCTCCAGTTTGCCACCTGTAGCCTTGAATGGTTTCCTCACCAATTTTCCTGTCACACCACCCAAATGTCAAAATTACTTACTAGTTTTGGTAGTGACATGCAACCGTAAAAATGTTTGACTAGGCAATCCCATTAAACTTGATTTGTATAGTATATGTTAGCATCAAGGTTGTCATTTAGAGGAACCCAGAGCCCGTCCCCCAAACCAGCTATACAGTGGCAGGAAAGACTTCCCTTTCACAGGAAAAAACTTTGAGCAGGACCAGTAAAAGGTCAGAATGAGGATAATATGCAAATGTATTTATGCTGATGACACACAACTATAACTCACTGGGACAACCCAGAAATACTGTACGTAGAGTACCAAGATCCAAAGTCTGGATCAATTTTCAAGCCTGCTGGGCCATGCTAATAAGAAGAGCCATCTAATTTTACACTGCTTTGATTTTGTACATCACTTCACAGTATTATAATATTTTTAATTTGCTACTTAACATGCATGATCCACGCACAGCATGTTAAGTAGCAAACAGGACGTGCTCATTCTAGGCTAACTAGATCAAATAACCCTGACACGATTCCAGGGTTTAAAATAACACTGGGCTAGGTCTCAGACGACCCACTCCTCATTTGGTGCTCCAGTTTCTTATTCTTTTCACGGGAGCGTGTGTGAGATGATAGGTGTGCACCGTGTGTGATTAGCTTTAGTCGGGACACAGGCATGCGTACAGTAAATCCATCCAGATTATGGCCCGGTAATAACCTCCCGTAACTCTTCTGTCAATCCCAACGTAGCAGTTTTAAAATTGCAACAGACAGAAAACCCATGCAGCAGAGAGGGGATGAGTCCACGGTTCAAGTGCACGCTCTCCGGAGCGTCTGCCAGAATCTGGTACTGTACACTGAGCTGACTGCTGGGTTGTTTACCCAGTGCGTCAATAAAGCTGCGGCGCGTCTTGCATTATTTAAGATTTAGCAACTACGGGGGATAATTCAGGCAAATAACAGAAATTGGAAGTGCACCACCGTGTTCCATCATCTGGTTAAAAATAGGCCGAATGCACAAGTCAGTGGATGGAAATATGAGAGCAGTAATTCTGTTCAACGGGGTGCATAATCAACACTATAAGAGCAACATCAGCGAGCCCTAACCAACAGGAGCTTGATTTTAGATAACCTATGTTGTGGTTGCGAAGAGAGGAAATTAGCTTCACAGGAGGACATTCAAAACATCAACGCGGCAGATAAAGTGTAGATTAAAGAGAAAGAGACCTTAACGAAACTCTTCTGACTCAACACCATGATGCAAGGCTGTATGTATCTCATCCCTCTATCACCACAATCAGGTTTGGTCACTGCAGCGCCACAGAAACAAGGACACAAAGCTCTGCAGTTCAGCTCTGACTGGTCCGTCGTGACCTGGTTTGGGTCTCCTCTGTGGGGTGTTCGGGACAGATGGATTTGGGTGTGTGAGCTGAATAAGTAGTGTGATACTGCGGCACCCCGATGCAGTGTGTAAGCACCAAGCAAAAAAACAAACAAACATAAAGTCAACAAGGAATATGAACACAACAAATTCAGTGTTTAGAATCTGGCTAAAATGATTTAAAATAAGAAAAATGGGTGGTGCTGAAATACCTGTCTGGGTCGTGTCCCCTCGTTGTCCAACAGTTAACGCATGGGAGTGTGTCTGGCTCCCCTGGTGGATTTTGGTACCTTGACAGGAGAGAAAAGAGAAGAGAGACCACACTGTTACTTTGGAGGCCTTCCCAGCTTTAGGCAATAGAACATGAACGTGAAGAGTGCTAAAGTGAGCTGGTACCACTCAATGGAAACAGCTGATTTTGCCAAGTCATTTATTGTGTTGCCGAAGCGCTTCGGTCCGAGACAGGAAATCTGCTGATGGTTTCATCTCACAAAACCTCCATCATCTCACCACTGAGTGTGAGGTTGTCAAATTAATGTAGCTGAGCTAGAGAGCCAGGTAGGACCTCCATCACAGTCGCAGGATGATTGAAAGGAGCCATTAACAAACCGGCTCATTCCACCGCAACTTGTAGATTTGCTCACATTTCTTGCATAAAGAAAACTTTCCTCCTGAAGAAAGTTCCAAGAGCAATGAACTTTAGCCCACAATCTTTAACTTGATTCATTTCATTAATTTCTGTCAATTTTCTTCTCACTCCAGGAAGGTAACAAACCACAACCGTGACAATGTGAACAAGATATAAGTGTACACACAAATACACACACTCACTACATGGACCTGGAAATGTCAGAGACTCATAAAATATATAGTATATTCAGTGAAAGAAACACCGTATTTCTTACTCCACTCTACTGCAATGTATGTATGCACATATCAAACAAAGCCATTAGGAATGCCCCTAGCAGACTGGAGCATAACATTTCTGCAGAAGTAGCAATGCTCTGCTCTTCCTTTCCTTTATCTCCTTCGACTGCTGCTGTCATTTCTGCACACCGTCACTTCTGGAAGCGGTTTTTGATAAGATGGCAGCGCTGGACAGGTTTGCTTACATAACACAACATGTGAAGTTTAAGGCTCTACCGTACTCCACAAGAATGGATAAATGTGTTTGAAAGAGCAAGGATTAAGTTTGTTCAAGTTTGATACTTCATAAGAAAGTCCATAAGAACAACCCATTGTTTTGCAAATCTTTGCACAGGTGGGAAAGGCAGCATTTTCCCTTCGCTTCAACAACCACGCCCACTCCAAATATCTGGCCCATCAGCTGCCTATTGCCGATGCCTTGCTCTCCCACAGTAAAGTGAGCATACCTACCCCCACAGGCTAGAAACATTTAACCAATTGACTGTATCATCCCAGTCTGTGATATCCTTCGCGGTACGTTCAGGTGTGGTCTGGTACATCTAGAGCTGTCATATCCAGTGGATTATAAAAGAGGAATGGTTCCGCAATGCTACCCTTCCTGGTGTAATGAATGATTTCAGGGGGCTTCAGCCCGCCCCGCTCTGGAGGACGCATCTAGATCGAAGATTTGTACCCTGCGGTGCTGAACTGTGTGGCTTGTTGCATACATGACATCATCAACTATAATGCGTATCTGCATGGATTAGCTGGAACGTGGTAAATGTGACCTCTCGCACTTCTTCCTGCTCTAACGTTGATTGGGCTCCTCTCGTCTTCCGCAGTTCTGCCTTCAATCAATCTGATGTCCGCTTCCTCACACCCACTCTGGCATCTCCGCTTGTCTTCTGGGAGTGAGGGGACGCTTCAGGCAAAGCGTGTGTATGCGCGCAAGTGCAAGCGCGCCATCGATGGCATCGACCTCCTACGTCCTACAGACGCCCGCCTTGAGTTGCGCCTCCTTCTGAGGCGTCAGATTTTAAATCGTGGTCCTATTTTCCAATTTTTTCTGCCGCCGGGACGCCGACGCACACAAGGCTCTGATAATTACGTCAGGGTTGCGGCTTCATCGGCCAACAGAGCTGGCAAGGGGATTAACACTTCAAAGAGAGGAGAGTTGGAAGGGGGGGGGGGTTGAGCCTGAGAATAAAAAATTACATGATGTTAAAAATTATAGTGCCAAAAATAAAAGGGTTCATTTGGGGTAACACAAGACGAGTGATGAGTGTGTTTCAAGAACACAAATGAAAGATGTCGCCGCATGAGCTGTTCTCTCTTCCTGTTTCCCTTAAATGCCAAGAAATACACAATCTGCAATCACAGCAGGGCCAAAATTGAATTGCAGACTGACAGATTTCGAAATAATTTGCAATCAGATTGTGCAGATGGGCAAAATCCACTTGCTAATTAAAAGGGTAATTGAGAAGGGCAGCTTTACGGTAATCAAATCTGAAAGCTGCTTTGCTAACCTTCATTCATCGGAGTTTTCAGGAGGAGTCTTGGTGGGCTTCGACGCCAAGTGGTTCTGAAATGACAAGAAAACGCGTTGCACCGGGTTTCGATGAACCTCAAGCTGCGAGGTAATTTAATGCTTCGTTCCTTCAGCCGTTCCCTGACACCACATAAACAAGAGTCCAGACAACGCTGACTCACACACTTTCTCTCGCAAACACACGCACGGACATAGTTACAGACGAAAGGATTAACGATGTGCCAGCGTCAATCAATAACACCATTACAGAAATATAATTCAAGTGGAATGTGTTGGATTGGTGATTAAAAATCTCAACCGTCCTTTCAGTGAACCATCTTTACCGTCCCTCTCTCCGTCCCTGACGATCTTTATGTGTTGCTCTGTCCTGAAAGTCGCCTGCTTGAGATTACACGACTGCAGGGACATTTTGGCTCAGTTCCACCAAATTAAATATATTGTTTTTACCGTAAGAATTCCACAGACGCGTCTTAAATGCACAGAGCTAACTGCCCTCTCGCAGGTTCTGGATACCATTCTGAACATCGTTTGCAAGTGCTCCCCATGGCCACGTGGGTCCTCTACGGCCTCCTCCCACAGTCCAAAGACATGCTCTCCCCCACTGCAACTACATTTTTTTCTTCCCCCACTTTTGATTTACTTTTCATGACTTCATCCATATTGATCATACATAAGGAGTCCTTTCTATGATGCATGGAACAAGTCACTCTACAGGTACTTAGACTTATCAATAATCATTTGTAGTATTATCTGCTTTTTGAAAGCCAGCTTTTGATGGTCTAATCCTCAGCTAGCCTAGTATCTACGTAGTAGCTACATGTTGGCTCTGGTATTATTGTTTTGTAGGCCCACAAGTTAAGATTTGATATTTGGTGGCTCCATAGCAATTGTATGAACTGAAAACATGAAAATATATATTACATATACCGGTACTTGTTTCACAACTACATCTCTATAACAATTTAGGTGTTTAAATCATTTTCAGGGCTGCTTTGCACTAGGGTCTGAATGCTTAACTGTTGGTATAACTGTAAGTATTTTGTCGTACTCGTGATCAAACGCCACTGTTCCTGCAGGCTCCTGCTGATGATTAAAATCCAGATCAAGAGCCTCATTACCATTATCTCAAATGGTTGCAAATGGTTAGGGAACTGCTGAGCAGCAGACAACAACATAGGACTAGAATAACAGAGCACTGATTAAGGATAGAGTAATACAAAACAGACGGTGGAGCTGCTAGCTGTATCAGCTAAAAGGAACCTTTCAGAAGCAGATCCTGATAATGCTGATAACCCCTGAAGATTTCAAAGAGAAAGTCTTGGCTGTGGAAGCCACCGCTTTTGTTCCACATGCTGGTGTGTCCCTCACCTCATCTTCTCAAGTGGAAAGAACCCAGGCTCTAAATGTGTTGCTCCAATTACCGCTTCACAACCAACCCACAGCACTCCTACAAATAAATCCTGCAGCAGACAGGCATCAGAACCTGTGAAGAATCCAAGATCCCGCCTCAACTTCCTAACCTCATCAACAGAATCGATAACTGTTGATCGGCCTCCAGGGGCTAATCATTTCGCTGTAGAAGTGGTCTTTGGCTCTAAATTGGTACGTTTCAGTCAATATTACACTATAAAGAAGCACTTAAAAAATGGGCAACATGCTGAACTTCCATTTTTAAAGAAAAGTTGCCTCCAGATATTTCTCTCACCCTAAGTTGAGTTTTGATTGTAAAATCTTAGAAGTTGATGCACAGTTTCAGGGAAAGTCTCCCTTCGGTTGTGAAGCACTTGACCAAATGTCATCACATCTGCACAGGGATCAGTTTAGCTCCTCATCTTTCCAGGCTCACCCTGGAGATCCTCAATGTGACCTTGCTGCCTTATTTGTCACGATACGGCGTAATACATCAGAGACACCACATGGAGACGTCAACACGGTCGTAGACTGTTGCAATTACTGGCAGTCAAAGGCTTAAAGGTCAGATGTTCCACATCCATCCATCATCCAAGCGTTTTTCCTCATTCGGCACCGATGACAGAAGCGTCACTAAACCAGCGTGAAGGTGGAGGAATTGAACTCTCTTCAGGGAGGAGCCTAATTTCCTTCAACAGTCGGAGGCGTGAGATGTAATAATTACAACAATTATTTCCTTGAGTTCATCCCGGCCCGGCGCTCGCACCTGCGCGTACAAAAGGACGAACATAATGGCCATCGGTGAGCAAAGAACTGTCAGCGCTAATGATGGTGTTAGCAGTGACATAAGTGCAATGAGAGCAAGGAAGATGGCGAAATATACGCCTGTGTGGACACTAAGTAATGCTTTCACCAGAGAGCAAAGCTGCACGCCCAAAAAGCTCACACGTGCACGCCGCACCCGGGTTAAAGTGACATTTTGGAGGAATATGCTCACTAATGAGGATGCTCAAGCTGGGGAAGTGCGGCGTGCATATGAAAGAAACATTAAAATGGCAATGACAAATGCATCTACCTGTTTTCAGCGTGTCGGTTTTTGTCTTTTCTGCTTATTAAAAAGCCAAAGCGGCTCCGCGGCTTGTGCTTTACCAGGATGTTCTGCAGGAAGTTGCTCTCAGCGTGCACCAAATGTTCAGAATTGATTTGTTCTTCTGAGTGTTGGAAGGAAGTAAAGACATGCTGCTTCCTTTTGCAGCCATAATTTATTGTTTTCTGCATTGCTTCCAGTGTTATAGCTACACAACCAACCCACAGAATCGCTCAATCGTGGAGTTTTAGTCTTGCAGTGCACATTTCGGCAGCTAGGTGCCACCAAATCTCACTCGACTCCCTGTAAACTCCAAATCAGCTGCAATTTTTCCTGCACTTTCCTTGGTTTCTGCTTCCCCTCGTCTCGTTCTGCCTGTGATTCACGTAAACTGCGCGGGCAGTTGGGCGGGATGTCAGACAGCGTGACAGCACTGGCAGGCGATCCGTCAGAACCGTGCGGGGTGACAGATGGCTCGGTCCAGCGCCGTATCATGTGCGGCATAATGAGATGGTACCTCTCCTCCCGCTGCCACTGCGGAGTGGGACACCTGTCACAGCAGCCCCTCAGCACACAACACACTGCTGATCTGTGCATAATTTCTGCGAATAACTGTCAGGGAAGCTGACACACCAGGCCGCCTTTACAGTCCCCCCCCCCACACACACACATACACACACACTAAATCAATTACAGAGAGTCTGGTCAGCTGCCCTTAAGTGAACAAAGAGTGACATCTTATTTTCAAAAGTAGTGCTGGGATGATCTGCCCCTCCTTCGGGCAGCGACCAGCTGAACATTCGATCATGTCTGAATACGCACTCGACTACACGCCGAATCATACACACTCAAGCTGTTCCTCCCCGTTCAAGGCGGAGTGGGGGGGGCATGCATAAAACATGTTTTTCATGCACCCCGCAGGCCCAAACCAAACATTTATACAAACACAAGCGCGCAGGTGTTCAACTGAGCTCAAACAGACTTTAAGGGTCCCCCAAGTGTTTTTGAGCATCTTTGGAGGAATTTATTAATTGTGGTTCTATCGAGCAGGATAAAATGAATCGCTTCAGTCAAGATGTCAAAAACAAACACCCACATTTCCCATTTGGATTCAATTTCCTGGGATTATTTAAATTCCACGGAGGAAAAGGGTGACCTTTCTCACCTTCTGACCTTTAACGCGGGAGACCCAAACATCCTGCCTCTGAAAGGATCTGTGCACGCTCTTGGATCAAAACACTCGAATTCTTCATTCCCTCTCACTTGATTTATCTTTATCAAACAGGCAGGACTTGAAACAGCTCGATGACGGATGAACTCTGGGCGGTGGCCGGTCCAGTCAGAGTCCCTGACGCTGAAGGCACAGGAATTTTATAGAGTCTGAGCTTCATATTTCCTTCTGTCTCCACAACTTTCTCTTCTCCTAAACCTCATAGATTATTATCTTTCAAATATTATTACCTAAAAATAATGTACTACTCAAACCCTACCCAACAAAACTAACCCCCTAACCCTAAACTTACCCTCAACCCAATTCTAACCTGAACCTTAAAACCAAGTCTTAACCCCCCAAACTCTCCTTTGAAGCCTCCCCAGTTAACGCGACCACAAATGGACACCGACTCCATTAATGGCAGTAGCTGGAAGCTAAGAGTGGCTAATAAAGACATCATTAAAATGGTAATAAATCAGCGACCTTTGCTTCTCCAGATTCATAACCGTTTATCGTCTCACCCCAAAGATGTTTTTATGACATTTGCTGATCTGTGGAATTGCGCTGTGGCCGCGGTTCAGCTCCCTGTTTATGATGTTGAGAAGATAGCGGTGGAAGACGCCTGCTTATGCTCGGAACAGCTCTGGGCGTGCGCGCGTGCGTGCAGCCATGGCGTCCTCCCGTCTCAGCGGGGAACTCTCCTTTACACACCAGTAAATAATATCAACCAGGAGCGCGGTGGTCATTCAGAAAATTCCCTGCGTGCGCTGCAATGAGCACGTGCGAATGCAGCTGCAAACGCGAGCAGGTGATAAAACAGGCGTGCGCTTCACCCAGCCGGGCAGAAGACGCCCCTGAAACGTCCTCATAAACGTCCCAGGAGGGGAGAGAACCAGGCAGCCAACAAAAGGTTTCCAATGTGAGGAGAGCAGGTGTGGGAGTCAAGAGCTGAATCGGGGAGGCAGGTAGGTCAGCTGAGAGCCACGGAGAGGAGGAGAGCGGTCTGGCCACCGCTTGTTAGACCGCGATGCCGAAGGCTCCAGCCGGCGTGAATCAGACATTCTAGGAAGCCGCCATGTGTCTCGCTCATTCAGTTTTCACGCCAGCTGCAGAAGGTCCGACAGGAGGGGCAGTTAGCTGAACAGCACCTGCGTCCACAGTGTGTGCTGAGGTCCACCAGGAGAACTACGGAGAGCACTACAGTGTTGCTGAAGCGGCTCTGAGGTCCTAGAACATTCTTCTAGTCTGGAGCTTCATCAGATCATGGAAACTGTCTGCGATTGTTCTGAATTTCCTTCGTTTCCTTTTGAAATTCAAACAGTTTTCAAGCTTCTGAGAGTCGGATTTAGCTCGAGGACGACAAACCATGACACATGCACATTGCATACAGGACGTACAGTAGATCTCCCAAACCCTCACCGCCCCCCGATCACTCTCCTGCTCGAGGTTTCTCCCTGTTGCTCGCCCGGACGTCAGGCTGTAAAGCACCTGGAGGCAAGCTTGACCGTAACAGATGCAGTATAAATAAAGTCACGATAAAAATTAATCTTTGAGCAAATCTCAATCTGTCGCTCCTTTCTGGTGCTTACTGGAGAAAGAGCGGAGAATAAAAACAGTAATAATCCCCACTCGCGTCTCTAAAAGCCTGCCATAGATCAAAACCATAATGAATATTTGTCGCAGCTAAATCAGTTGCGTAACAGAAAGAAACGGCGGCCCACTTTCAGACGGGCGTTATTAAAATCCCGCTGCGTGTGTTTGCGGCAGCCATCAATGGAAGTTGGCCAATTTCCCCGCCTGAAAAGAAAAAATCGATATTCAGCTCTGAAACCAAAACTGTTTACATTCCTTCCTACATTTAAGGGGATAGTTCACCAAAACAAAGGTAAAAATGAGACAGTTCCATCATCATTGAGCTTTAAAAACTAATAAAAGTGTCGGTATTAGATATCTGAGCTGACATATGCTGCCAAATAAGGGCAGAGATTATCTGCAAAAGACGTGATGATACTAATGATACTGATACAAAATGCTGGAACAAAATGCTTTATACTGTCCTGCATCGCATTAATCCAAGAGAATACCTCAACAATTCAGATGAAGAAGTTGACTAGAACATTCTAGTTGGCTTATTCATTCATTTCTACGCTGACAAAAACCAAAAACAAATGAATCAATGAAAGGCTGCATTTGCACGTGCAGCGCTGATGCTATTAACACCAACTAAGCTAATTCTTCCGCGACACTCTGCTGTTGACACCAGGGGGCGATGTGTTTTTTGGCAGCCTTCTTGTCGTGAAGCAGCTTTTTTGTTTATCCTAAAAACCATAACAACTGACACTTTGCACGTGTGTAAATGAAGAAAGTCGATGAGGCGAAGCCCAAATGCTACCTGGGGAATAAATCTGTGAATATTCTTATGAGGGATTTCACAGCGCACTTTAAGAAACCGCTCTTTAGGCACATTTAAAATTCAGAACAGAACAGTCATTTTTGTGGTTTAATGCTAAAGCTGAGCTTTGGCAGCTGCTCGTGCTTAATGTTAGTGTGAAGGAAAGCAGCAAGACGCAGACTGACGGTGAGGACCGACAGGAAATATGAAACTTTAAATGGAAACGTTGCATGTAAATAACATTTCATATCGATGGAAGCGTGTGTGTGGTTTTAGAGTCAGGGCGGCGCAGGCAAACATGCACAGATCCTCACACGGGCTGCACGCTAAGCTCTCAGCTTTTGTTGCTGGCTTGTGGATTAAGCGTGAGCTTTTGTGAAATTATTTGAACCCTCGGGGGTGCAAAGCGGAACGTAGACGCTGTGGGTGTGCGTGCGTGTGGCTAACATATGTCTGCGAGCGCCTCGACTGAGAGGACACGCCGGTGGACGGGGAGAAAAAGCAGTCCCGGTGAACTCCCCTCGGCCTCCTTTAACAGAGCCGATGTTATTATTGACCGGCGGGGGGGGGGATTTGTTTGGAGATCAATTGCGGTTGATCTCACCTAGCATCGAGGCTGCGGCTCTGAGGAGCTGACTCAGCATTCTGTAGCGTCTCGCTGGAAGAAATCAGAGCTTCCAGAGCACCTGTGTGAATGAAAGCGTGCACGCTGTCGAGACAGCCCACGTGCACCCGGAAAAGTTACGAAAGCAGCTCCTTGGTTGGTGGGAGCTATGTGGCGCTAATCTTTAATCCCCTGGAATAATCTAGAATCATTCTGCCCTGCGAGCACCTGTCTGCCTCTCTGTCGGTGCACGGAGGCACAATTCTGAGGGATCCGATTATTTAGTTGTAATTTTACCGAACATGAAGTTGTAGCTGCGTCCACGACAGGTAGACAGGTACATTTTTTCTGATGATCTTTCCATGTTTAGATTGCAGGAGTTCGCTCTGGGGCGGCTTTTACACGGCTACCTGGAGATTTGGCGCACGAACGACGTGCGTCCCCTCGGGCTCAAGTCCTGTTTAAACATGAGTGAAAGGGACGTCCAAAAGTGATTTGCCGTTGGCACGAAAAGCTGCGTGTTTGTGTGGTCATCCAAAGCGTGCGGCGCCTGGTCGCCGAGCATCTGTTAGAGTCCAGGTCAACGTGACTCCTTAGCGTGTGTCAACCTTTGAATGTGCACAGGGCCCGTCTGTTGGCTCCCCGTCCGGACCCGCGCAGAGAACACGGCACACATGCTAATTCATGCCAGAAAGTCCTTCATGCTGGTGGCGGGGGTTTGAAACCAAGTGTTTATTAGGCTAAAAGGATCAGGAAAAGTAATAATAATAAAACATTCTCTCTGAGTCAGGACATACGGGCACACACCAGCACAGAGATGGAGCTGTGGCCTCTGGGAGGCTGCAGATGTGTGTGTGTGTGTGTGTGTGTGTGGTGTGTGGTTGTGTGTGTGGAAGGGGGGGGGGTGTTGAAATATTTATACTCGGATCTTACCAGCCTGAGAGAGACTGGGGGAGGAAGGGTAGTGTGTGTGTGTGTGTGTGTGTGTGTGTGTGTGTGTGAGTGTGAGTGTGTGTGTGTGTGTGTGTGTGTGTGTGTGTGTGTGTGTGTGGGTTTGTATGTAGTAAGAAGAAAGAGACAGAGGGGGTGAGAGAGGGATGTACATGCAGCACAGATGCCAAACAAATCTAGGGCAGTTTAGAAAAAAGCAAGGCATTATTCCAAAATCTACTTTGTACGTGTGTAAGTGTGTGTGCGTGCGTGTGTGTGTGCGTGTGTGTGTGTGTGGGGGTGTGTGCGTGTGTGTGTGTGCGGGAGCTCACGTGTGACTTCAAATCCACGAAGTAACGCAAGCTTAGTGTTTGTTTTGTGGCTCAGTAATCAAGATTTTATTCATTTTCCCACCTTTCTGAGTCCATCATCCCTCCATCCATCCATCATCCATCATCCCTCCCTCCATCCATCCATCCATCCATCATCCCTACATCCATCCATCATCCATCATCCCTCCCTCCATCCATCCTCCATCCTCATCCCTCACTCCATCCTCATCCTCCCTCCATCCATCATCATATCCCCTCCCTCCATCCATCCATCCCTCCCTCATCACCCTACATCCATCATCATCCCTCCCTCCATCCATCATCCTACATACACAGCCATCCATCATCCCTCCCTCCCTCCATCCATCATCCCTACATACATCCATCCATCATCCCTCCCTCCATCCATCATCCATCATCCCTCCATCCATCCACCCATCATCCATCATCCCTCCATCCATCCATCCATCATCCCTCCATCCATCCATCCATCCATCCATCCATCATCCATCCATCCTCCATCCATCATCCCTCCATCCATCCATCCCTCCATCCATCCATCCATCCATCCATCATCTCCATCCATCATCATCCCTACATCCATCCATCCATCATCCATCCATCATCCTCCATCCATCATCCCCCATCCATCCATCCATCCATCCATCCATGCATCATCCCTCCCTCCACCCAATCCATCCATCCATCCATCATCCCTCCCTCCATCCATCCATCATCCCTACATCCATCCATCATCCATTCATCCATCCATCCATCATCCATCCATCATCCCTCCATCCATCCATCCATCATCCCTCCATCCATCCATCCATCCATCATCCCTCCCTCCACCCATCCATCCATCATCCCTCCCTCCATCCATCCATCATCCCTACATCCATCCATCCATCCATCCATCCATCCATCCATCCATCCATCCATTCATCCATCCATCCATCTATCCATCCATCTCATGGAGAGTTGCTGAGTCTTTTCCATACTCACATATTAAAAGCTTTATGAGCATGGGTGGGGTATTGGCAGAAATATAGATGACAGCAGATGGTGTCCTTACTTACCCCCCTCCAACGCAGACACACATGTACATCATCCTATGGTAAGCAGCACAGGTCTCACCCGGCGCTCTGGCCTTTTTTCGCGGCCACGTTCTAATGCTGAGCTGAATGAAACAATGACCCCCCCCACACACACACCCGTCTCTGTGCATTTGTCTCTCCTCTCTGCAACGGTCTTAAATTAAGAGTCGTCGTTAGGCCAAACGGAAATCACACGCTCGTCAACTCCAGATTGGCGCATTACAGCGCACTGCAGCGAGGGTCTGAAAATAGCAGCCCGAACAGTAACAGCTGCATATTGTATGAGTCACGTCAAGCTCTGTCGTCCCCGGGAAATTATTAAATCTGAAATGCGTCCAAGCCCCGGGCTTTGGGTCATGCGACACGAACACATTGGTGACTGCTCTGGCCTTTCCTTTGTAATTCTAGCAAACCAGAAGCCAAATGCTACTAGCTTACAATGGTTACGTAGGTGAGGGCGGCGTGCGAGCGGCCGCTTCATATTGGTGAAATAAGTTCTCCCCCCATCTGTTTAAGGTTTACAGGATATTTTCCGGCTCTACGATACGGCTAAAATCACAGTGTGTTGCAGTTTAACTTCCCGTGGATTCGTGAGCTTTACGCCCACGGTGGACTGGGACTGGCGGAACCTCAAAGTAAAATGCCGTCGTTCATTACACGCAGGGTCCCGTGATTTCAGCTAAGAGGACTTAAAAGTGCAAAGATGAATTCCCAATTTCACGATTTTGCAATTATTCCGACAACAGCCGTGTCACGTAGCCTGCGTGCGCTTACATTATGGAAGCTTATGCGATGATGTGGCCCAGCCCCCACCTCAGAAGCGCTGCTCGAGGGGCTCCAAAGCGAAGATTAAGGTGGCACCCGATCAATCATGGTGAGTATCTGACAGCGGGAACGCGTTGGCGTTCCACGTCAGACTGCGCTAAAGGGCTCACTTTAGTCTGAAATTACCGGGATGGAGTAAAATAAACAAAAACACAATTTAGACACTTAAAATATCCATCCATGAACTGACTAATCAGGGGTCCTGGCTGGCTTCCAGCCAGGAAGCCGTGACAGATCACCAGTCCATCGCAGGACACGTGTGGATGGACTGTGGGGGGGGGAACCCCTGCGTCCTTTCCCACGCAGGAACTGGGAAAGGACGCAAACTCCACATGCAAAACCAACTTTCAGTCGGAATAGGGGCTTTCGTTTATTGGGTAGTTTAATTCCAGCGTTGAGGGTGGCGCCTCAGCATCCGGCATTAGAAAGACACAGCCCCCGCAGCATTACCACAGAAGAAGAGATCACGGCAAATATGTCCTGTCAACTAAAACCTTTCTGCTAACATTTGTCAAACAATATGAGCAAAGACCACTCTACCACTGAGAAGGGGATTTTCAGTTTCCCTCAGGAGTCCTTCCATGGTCTCCAGTCCTCGCAGAGTCCGTCTGTCATCATTTCGTCCACTTTATTCCTTCACTAATTACGGCTGTTTCCCTCTGTACGTTAACACCCTCTGCACTCCTTTCACATCTCACCCTCCCATGGAATGTAAACTGCTAATTTCCCCCCTCTCGACACTTTCATGCCTCACAAACGCTCAGCCATTAAAATGCCGTCTAAAAGAAAACGAGAGAAAAAAAAGCCTCATAACCACCTCCCACGTCTATCGGGCCTCTCGCCCGCAGGAGCGGCGGGTGTTGTGAAACAGGACCGTCGTATTGATCGCGGGGAGCGCGGCAACAGCTGGTAGGCTCAAAGGAGGGACGGGCGCCGTGGCCAAGACTCCGAGGTGTGGGAGTGAGCAAGCGCCAACGATTCCCAATGGGTTATTCCTCCCTTGGATCTTAGCATAATCTCTCCTAATGGGTGAGGAGGGAAGGGCTGCAAAAGGACTCAACAGGGACCATTGCTGGTTCTGCTCTTGGTGCATCTTTGTTCAAGGCAAGTAGGGGAAACTAAAGCGTTACTGGACTTTAAAGAGTTAGATCATCTAGGCCACGGATACAAAAACCCAATTTTTGCCATTGTTTTTAAAAAAAAACACCAAAAAAAAACATGTAAATCAGGCTGTCATTGACATTGGAAGACCTTCAGAACGTAAATAGAAGGTTTATGGTTTGTAATCGATACCGGAGTGATGCTTTTTAGTCCAGAGTTTGTATTTTGAAAAAAAATCCATATAGTTTTAAGTGTTCAAAGTCAGCAGGAACAGCAGGAAAACACTTCCAAAACAAATTGAATAGAACAAGTCACAGTCCCGGGGAGTGAATCAGGATGTCGGGCAGGGACCCCCGCAGGGATCATCCCTTTCCCTTCACGTCTGCTTGCTGAACCCAGGGCAGCGGCCGTATTGACAACAGTCTTTTACACTGACTCGGTCGAAAACTGGTCACGTGTTGACCACGTTTCAGAAAAGGTGAATTTCGGGTGTTTTCTCACTCGTCTGTTGTGGTTGAAGAACCCGTCATTCTGGTTTCCATTTCCAAACCGCGATTCAGCCATTTTCCGATGCAGTTTGTGTGAAACGGATGATCAATATGTTCACAGTTACGGTGAAGGGAATAAATGTGTGCATATGTCAGCTGGGCAAAAAAAATGACAGCATGAATATCTAACGCATTAATGTGGTGGCGCTCGGTTTAGAGCGCGCCGCTCTGCCAAGGGCCAAATTGGAATTCCATCATCCCCCTGCGATTTGTCATCTGCCCACCCAGTCTCACTGGAATCCATCCATCCGCTTCTGTTTAATTGTCCTAATAAACTGACGGGGCGAGAGGATAAAAGACTCCGTGGAGGTAAGAAATGTATAAATAAAGCCTCCAAATGAGTTTTCGTCCCCCGGTTTAAATCCAGACGACACTTTTAGGGCCTCTTGACCGAACTCTTCTGAAGACAGATTATTAGAGGGCGGAATTAAGGAGGCAAAGGTTTTCAAAACACTTTTCATCACTTTTATTTTGCTTTCTGCGAGCGGCTTTGGCATTGTGGCGTCTTCCTGTTTCCTGTTTTGAATGCAAGGCTTCTGTTTAAGGAGTGGTCGACGTCTCTCCTGCTCGCTATTGCGGTTTGGGCGGCGACGCAATCGTTTGTCTCTTGGGCAACTTTAAATGATCCAGGTGGAAGATTTGAAAACAACACCGGGAAGGAGAACATCTCATTGAAGCCAAGATCGGATCTTTAAGATAGTCAATGGCAACAACTTCATAAATGCTTAATGTTGAGTTGGAATGTATTCTGAGAACATTGGACCGCACACTAACACGAAATCTAAAAAAAAAGTCTATGATGTCACTGGTCAGCGGGAATGGCCCAACGCCAACATCGGGCTTTGAGGACAACACAGTTTCAAAAAGAAACTGACGTTTATACTGGGACAATGACGTAAACGGAGTGAGTTGGATCAGCTACGTTTGACCAACGGAACCACATTACTGTTTCATAAACTGATCCAAATGCTGGGACACAAGAAGGATCTGTAATTGAGAGAGACAGGAATATCTCCATCATCTAATTAGCAACAATAACTGACAGACTGGGAGCATTCCATCACAGTTAATCACATCAGCTGTTATTTGACCTCTGTCCACGCCAGCGTTGAGTTAATTAGAGAGTGGATGCCCGGGCGGCGGAGCAGAGGTCACACCAACGCCTCCGCAGGGGCTCCCCTCCTCCTTCCAAAGCAGTCAGGTCGGGACATTTAGACAGTCGTCCCTCGGATAAACCTCTTTAGATTTGGCGTCATGATCCTTTTTAAAGTCGCTGCAAGAGTCGCCTTGCTTTGCTACTTTCCACGACTTTATTGGCGGCGAAGCGCCATCCCATGGCTCGAAATAGCCAAGAAAGAGGGCAGCAAGGACGCAGCTAAAGCAGCACCGGGAGGTTTGTGGAGTGAGGCTTGTTATTCACGTCCACTAGATCTGTCTCCTGCTGCTGATTTGCACCCCCCAAACACCCCCCCCCCCCCCCCCCAAACTGTGATTGCCATTGATTGGGAGCTGCTGGTCATTCCGGCCGGGGAGACACCAGGAATGACTGAAATCGGGAGGCGTGGGGGGGAATGGATTTCTCCAGATTAGCGGCGAGGATGTGCAGATGCAGCAGATGGAAGCGGAATGTAATAAACAGAAGGAAACAATGTGGCGCATTTCTGCTGGTGGGCGTGGCGGCAGATTGATCTGACATTGCCACAAGTATTGATTTTAAACCGGGTTTTCCTAATTGATAGTCCAGGTTAATTTACTGGCCTGTCTCAAACGGAATCCACCTCCTTAAAGAACCAATGCGGCCCTCTTTCTCTTTCAGAAGAATCTAATAAGGCACTTATTAACTATCGATCGGCAAAGAAAAATGGCCACCTTATCGACTTTGGCTTCTGTACGATAAAGCCAACGTGGATTGATTTCCAAATTCATCCGTCTTTGGTTTAATCTGGAATGAATCAGCGACCTCCTCCCGTGAACGGGGCTTCAGTGGCGGAGGTCGTCATGACTGGGAACATGGAACATGTTTGTTTAAGGGGGCCTAAGGACTAAAAGGGAGGTATGCAATCCCTTACACTTATCGACCCTCCTCTCTCATTAGCGCCCCTGCGTAGATTTCTGTTTACGCAGGAATCGTTGGTGCACGTCACAAATGAAGGCGCTCGCGTTAACAATCACATGAAACCTCTTCCACATGTGGGGACGCTCCGTGCTCGGTCAGCAGATTGCGCGCTGAATCCCAGCACCCACACCAGCGTGCCCTGTTGCTGCAGGGCGCCGAGCTCTACATGGAACGACGTGGACACGCGCTCATTAAAGAGAAGCTTTTATTTTTATCAGTCTTCTTCTTTAATGTTGCCGCTTCGCGCTGTCTGGCGAAGCGCGTGGGCGAGAGGATCTGCGTGGTCCGTCGGTCGGACACTGTTGCTGCTGATCCTCTCTCTCTCCATCACACACGCACA
The DNA here is from genome assembly GCF_003711565.1 of Takifugu flavidus. Taxonomy (NCBI): domain Eukaryota; kingdom Metazoa; phylum Chordata; class Actinopteri; order Tetraodontiformes; family Tetraodontidae; genus Takifugu; species Takifugu flavidus. The sequence continues at coordinate 6,371,035 of NC_079537.1, read as the reverse complement.
CGCACACACACAGCAGCAGCGGCGGCAGAAGCCGGATTGCACCGAAGCCCTCATCGTTGCAGGTGTAGAGTGGCGCCAATCGCGACACAATGGTCCAGTGGCGCCCATCAGACAGGACGAAACTCGCGCGCACACACACACACACGCGCACACAGTTTATCCCCTGCGTGATTCCTCCCCGTGCACTAAATCCCTTCTTGCACATCTGTCCACGGCGCGCACCCTGGCCGTCCATCCCAGCCCAGCGGAGCGCAGCGCAGACGCCAGGCTGGCTCCGCGTGACACTTTAAATCCGCGCCCGCTGATTCTCATCACTTCTGGCTGCCATTTAAACTCCAGCACGGGGGGAGACGGGCGCGATCTGGCAGCAGCGCTGGCCAAAGCTGAAGCGAGATGCGGCGGGAAAAGCGAGCGTATGCGTAAAAATCCCCGTCACGCGCCAGGATGGGGATTAAAGCAAGAGTTTGGGGAGACATATGTATCTGCCATATATGCAAACAAGCACACGCAAGCATGTTTCCGGGCTCGCGTAGAAATCGACCATATGAGCTTCTGTTGCACCAGGAGGACCCGACACCAGCAGAGCGCCGGAGTCTGCGGTGCAGGTGCGTGATTGTCACCCTCCTCTGCAGCCACGCACATCAGGGAGGGAAAGAAAGAAACAACGATTAATATTAGAAGAGAAACAGTTTTACCTTAAATGGTTTGCCTTCCAATTTAGTCGTCCGTTTGGCAACGATGCAGAGAGGGATTTTTTTCTCCTCCTCATCCGCTGCTGTCGTCGCAGGCTGAGCAGCAAGAGGGGAGGGGGGGTGAGAGAGATAGGGAGAGAGAGAGAGAGAGAGAGAGAGTTAAACTAGAACTGCAGCAGGCTGCCTCTACAGTTGGCTTCTTTTCACTGAATGCTCACAGTAAACGCTTCACCACAGAGGAGAACGGGCTGTTTTTTTTGTTTTGTTTAAATAAAAAAGACACTAAATGACATCATGAGGACCTAGTTTATGAGGGGTTTAACATGATTCCCCAAACGCATACGACTGAGCGTGAAAACTTTGCGCCTGCTCCATCCCACGGTTGAAGAAAACGACGTGGAATCGAAAGAGAAGGCGAGTTTTGGCAGGTGAAGGGGAGGAAGCGGGGTCGCAGATGACGTCACGGACCGGGCCGCCTCAGCATAGGGGGATCAAGGAAGGATCCACGCAGAGGTGCTGAAGGCTGTGATGAAATATTCATGCGCCGGCGCGCAGCCAACAGGTTCCGCCGCTTCAGGTGCGTGTTGGGCGGCGTGCGCGATGCTCCGTGGGGCTGCCCACTTCACCTGAATATGTCAGAGGTGCGATCGTACTCAATTAACACCCCCCCCCCTCCCCCACACCCTCATCCCCAACCACATTTCTCACATTTACCATCTCCTCATCATTCACACGCCTGAGCAGATGCACCCAAACAGGCACGTTTATGTCCCATCTCATTAACTCCCTGTCTCCCCTCCCACACACACACACACACACACACATATATCAGCTCAGGTCTATTAGCTCCACAGACTGATGCAGTTCCAGACACTCATTAATATCTCCTCGTTATCAGCGTCAGCATCGACACAAAGGCTCGCCGCTGCTGCCAGAGCGTCTGTCCCGATGTGGCAGATTTCAGCGTCATGAGTGGTCTGATGTGGAGGCGCCCCGAGCCATTCCTGCAGGGCCGCCATCAGAGGTCAGAGGTCATCCCAGTCTTCTCTCTGGCCTGCCTCTGTTGACGGGCTCAAACGCCTCCCAGGAGGTAACGATGCTGATCTTCCCCCCTCGGAGCTCCTAACAGCCCGAGCAGCTGTCTCAGACTGATCATTTTTGTCCCATTTAGCACCGAGGACTTGAACGCCTCCCGTGAAGAGCAACGGGGCTGTCGCCGTGAACCCCCCCCCCCCGTTGGAGGTCAGTTTTTCATTGAATTTTTCTCCCATTTCCACTTCAACTACTGCTGAGGGTCATCAAAATACCAAATTCCACATGGTTGAAGTGGACGTCCGTCTGTTGGGCTCTTTATCCCACGGGCTGCTGATGCTTTTTTGGGGGGTGGGGGGCTCTTTAGTTTGGTTTTGTTTTTGTACTTTCCCAGGAAATGACCTCCAATTATTTTATCACTTCACAGCACACACAGCCTCCAGAGGGTTTATTTCTTGAGCTTCGAGTTTCCTTTCATTCTGTCTCTGTCTCTCAGACGTGTTGCCTTCAGCCTTGCCGGCTGCTCCTCTGCTTGGGTCAAGGTGTTAGCGACTTTGTTGCAAGTTGTAAAAATGCTCTTCTTCAGTCATTTAGACATTTCACCTTTGACCCCTTGTCCACGCTGATAATGACCACAAGGAAAACCTTCAAACAGTCCTTCAAAGGTGTGAGGACCAGTCAGAATGTCCTCACTTTCCTATAGAATGTGTATTTTGGTGCTCAATATGTAACTGGAACACACACACTTGAATTTCTATCATTGTGAGGCCTTTTATAGGCCTTATACATTACCCAGCTCTCTACCCTACCCCTAACCATCCCAGCTAACTCCCCTAAACCCTATTATAACTCTCAAAAAGCCCCCTGAACATGTGGGGCCCAGCAAAATGGACCCCACTTTTCTGCCAGAATGAGAATTTTGTTCCTCAATAAGTAGTAAATGTAAGGACACACACACTTTTCAAACAAACAAAGCGTAACCAAACCGGGCAAACACAAATATTTCTTGTGTTATTGTTTTAGTGGGTAATATTTTATCTCTGCGCACGCAGCTACAGCGAAGAGAGAAAGAAAACAAAACAGGATAAATGAAAACATAAGGCTCCTTTAGATTTATCGCTGCGGGGTGATTTTGCAGCTCCAGGCATTCTGCAGTTCCATAAAGGCAGCACCGATGAAGGCCTTTTTTGCCACTGCCTCCTTATGGCCCATATAGGTGCATTCCATCGCTCCAGAGAGTCAAAAACACCGATTGCAAATCAGGGTTTATGCAGATGACACCTCCCTATACGACACCTAAAGTCATTTCCATTCACTGCTCCTTCTCCATGTTCACGTCTAACTAAGAAACCAGAATCCCTTTATAACCAGTACCTACAGTTTAGAACAGACAGCCGTCGGCCCCACCCACTGCAGTTCTATGCATCAGCTCTCTGCCGTGGTTTGCCTTCGCCTGGAGCACAGCGTGATCTGTCAAACCTTTGCACCAGCTTGGCGACGATGGAGAAGTTGTAACAGGTCACGACCACCTGCCTTCATCACATCATTTGCCGATCCTGCAGTCGACGCGCTCCGATCGGCCCTGCACGACTGTTTAACAGATGAGCCATCTCAACCGACTGGCCTCACGACTCCGGTGCTTCAAGAGTGTTTCCATGGAAACCGCTTACGGTCTCGTGAAAAGAAGCAAGAGACAGAGGGGAAGAGACAGACTGATGTTCACCTCCAGCACTGTGGTTTTCTTACTTTTCCCTCCTCTCCAGGTTACTCTCCAGGTGACTCCGTAGCTCTACATCTGCTACACGTCAAAAAAAAAAAAAAAAACCACAACTGTGCAAGTGGATGTGCAACCTGTTCGCAGTTAAATGCAGGACAGAGGTTGTAGATATACTAATTTAATCTGTACGGCGATGAATAAGTCACTGGTCCTTTATGAAGGCAGATTCAGCTTATAACACTTGGGACAGGCCTACGGGGATGTGAGTTGGGGGTCGTCCAGCGTGGCTGCAGGCTGTCATCAGTGGCCCGGACAGAACTGAGGGCATCGTCACAAGACTCAAATGGGATTCACTCAAGCAGATAGAACGCCGAGTTCCAGCTGATCCTTGCAGACCCTACACACCACTGAGGCAGAATTGGAATGTTTCCCTTTGCAAGTTAGACACATGGAGACACACACGGCTGCATTATAATGAGTCCCATCGTGTTTGCACATCTAGGATGACAGCTGCAGTATTTTTTTTGTACAATCCTCAATAAAATCAGATTTATGTCACTCATTTCATCCTGATGCGGTGTCGAGCTGCTTGTATCAAGAGTAACTTGACGCTGAAGGATGAACCATTGCTCTCTACTGCGGTGTAAGCGGTGTTTTACTGCCATCTAGTGACAAATATGATAAACTACATCGTATCAAGCAGAATAAATGGAATGGACACGTTCAGGAAGCAGAACTGGAACTTGAATTACGAATAAAATAAAATAAAATAATACATCCAGCAAACAGGTGTAGGAAGAACATGCAGAATTTTAATAGGAAAACAACGACAAACGCAAACAACGACAAAGTATCACAACACTGTAATATACGCTAAAGTTTTCTGTTCTTTCGGGAAGTTTTATTTGACACAGATATTGGTTCTTTTAGGAACATACAAATTCATGAAACTAATGAAACTCTCTAGCAGCCATTGAAATTGCAGCATTCTTGACAATGTAGACCTCTTAAATGCAGAGATATAATTATTGGATAAATTACCGTAAATGAGAAATGAGTCTGCGACAACATCTGGCAACACTGACTGTTTACACTGTTTCCCTTTTCAACTGTGAAATTGTTTAAGGTATTAATTTATTTCATTCGCTTTAAAACTAATATTATGAGTGTGTCGACAGCCATACAGATGACCACCGTCGGCTTTCGTGGCGCGTTCAACGTTTCCGGTGTTGATGAGAGACAACCAGCGTCGCTGAGCACAAAGGGCGAAACTGCGCCCACTAGCGGCCAAATATATATTAGCCCCAGAGTGTTTTCGCACTACGTTCGAGAATGAACGGAGAACCGTTTCGGGCCGTTTAGCTGAGCGCGGCCTTGGCGTCGGTTCGATTCCCGGGTATTGCAAGTAATTATTTTCTCACAAATCAATAATTAAACACTTTACATTACTTTGGTGTGGATTCTCAGTTGCAGACTTAATAAAAATTGGAAAATGAAAGGTGTCCTTGAGCAAGGAACCAAACCCACCATCGTTCGGAGGGCCCTTCTGTGTGTGTACTAAACAGAAACAGGTGTGTCACCTCTCTCTGGACCACTAAAGTATTCATCTCACTCTCTTCTTTTTCTTCTTCCAGCTCAGTTCCAGTTGAGCCAGTTTGGAAATTCCCCCTCACCCCTGCCGAAGCCCAAATTGATGCTTTTAAAGTGTAACAATACCTCAAAATGTGACGCAAGACGTTCTTAGCTTAAATTTGTTTTGCAAAATTTGACACACCTGAAAGCATGAATTCAACACAAATTAAGTCTAAATTAGATGCAAATATAAAGACAAGGATGTGCTGGTATTTCCTTTGGAGGGAATTTGTTTGTTTAAGATGGCAGCGTGTCTTTTTAAGATCCCCTCTCACGCAAATGAGAGGTGGGGACAGTTTCAGCCTGTCTTTTCCCGAACATTCCAAGATTTAACCCAATGTTCCATACAATTGTCGCACTCGTCCATCTACTCCTGTGACTTATTTTAAATTACAGCTGGTTAAATCGCAAGAAATCAGTGCATACGTCTGACAAATTATAAAAACAGCCGATGGCTTTAATACAGTCAATTATAGTCTTGGCCTGTGTAGAAATGTAGCTTTAATCACTAAAAGAAGAGAAGAAGTGCACTTTCTCAACAACATTAAGAAGCAACACACTCACGATTCCTTTTCAGATTATGGATAATGTCAACTAACCATTTTGAAGGATATAAAAATAAAACATAACTAGATGGGCATATATATTTCCCTCTTCTTTGTCTCTCTTCACTGGTCTTCAACCTTTTTTTCCATCATCTGCTTGTTTGTCCAAATCCTCAGAGACCGAGGGAGCGTCTCTCTGCCAGAACAAAAGGGTTTTTCAGTATCGCATAAATCTTTCCAATTCTTTTGTGGCTGGACTCCATATGGAGATTGTTTCAGTTTCCACGGACTCACCACAGTTTGTGTGTCTTTTCCGCACGTGCACATCAGCCATTTGATGTACTCGTCTCGCACCTGAAGCAAACAAACATTATTTGCCCATAACATTATTTAAACCAGTATAATTAGCAAAAGCCATAGTTTCTCCTGTGCTTCCTCACTGCTTTATGACGACATTTTCCAGAACATTCTACCTCTGCTTTAGTTCACTTCCCCCCGTTGGTTCACTTCCTCACTTCCACACTAGGGTTTACATACAAGTGAACCGAAACCGATGTTTTTAGGTGAACCAGAGTCCACTTTTTGGTTTGAATGAGCTTTCAAACCCGATATAATCATACCAGACAGAGAACAGTGAATCTACTCCAAATATCGACTGTGCAGGAAATTATTTGTGGCATCATAAAATAGATGAGGAACCATGTTAGCACCACCCTATGCGCCCATGAGCCTCCTGTCACGTTTATGATGATAATGTATCATTTAAATGTCACAGACACGCCAGGAGGAAGGAGGAAACTGAGGCAATTATCGAGCTACAATGTACCTCTTTGTTGAGCAGACAGTGGACGATGAAGAGGAAGGTGCCCTGCTGGGAGTTCAACATGATGAACAGGACCTGAAAGAACAGGTTTGTCTGGTAGAGACCCAGAATCCAGGTACAGCCCAGTATGACGAACTGGGCCACGATCTTGAACAAAATCAACCTGCAAAGGAAAAGAGAGATTTGAACGAGGTGGACGTGAGTTTTACCCGCAGCCGTCAGACTTTTTGTCTTAGACCTGGTGTCTTTGGACTGGGAAGCGCCGCTTCTCATGTTGGCCAGGGTGGTTCTCAGAGACCAGAGCGTCGCACAGAACAAGAACCAGTTTAGCTTGAAGCAGACATAACGACAGGGAGGTCAGAGAGCGAAGGATGCGAGGATGCACAGAAGGGGAACGTACTCTTATATTAAATGCACTCCTTGTTAGCATGACGCTAACAAGTGTTGTCAGAGTCGTTTGTTTTTGCATGTTTCTCTTTAGTCTTGCAACATTCGCTATCCAATACTTTAATCATCAACATCATCAACAACCTTGATATAAACAGTCAGAAAAAATGAAGAACTTAAATTCTCATCTAATTTAGAGAAAACCTCAAGCCGGGAAAGGGGGGCAGGTTCTCGGATGTATTATTTTATTTTATTCATGATTCGGGGATTGCTCGGCATGCTAGCACGGAGGCATTTTTTGGGATAATAAAAACTGTCAACACAAATTTCACACAGTTTTGGCTCACCCCAAGAATAGCAATCACTGGCCCTGTCAGAGCCCAGTTAAATTTTCGTCTTTCAGACAACCAGCACCTGCAGGGGAATTAAACGAACACTGGTTTATGATCTAAATGCAGTAAAGGAAGACAGTCACCTTTAACGTCTACAACTCACATCTTAGCTTCGGTTGCGCCGTAACCATCTGAATACACCAGCGCAGAGACGCCCACGATGGTAAAGGGAACGCCGTAGCCAATCAGATAGAGCAGCGGCCTGGGGAGGCCATCCCTCTGAATGACCTGTACTTTGGTGAGCCTTCGGACTAAGAGGTGGAGCTGCAGCGCTTCCAGCAGCATCCACACAAAGCTCGCGATGACTAAGAAGTGGAGAAGACCGGCCATGACGGTGCAGGCCAACTGTGGAGAAACACAACCACACGGTCACCGCAGGCCCAGCCTGAGCCACCCTGAGTCCAAGCCTCACCTCATTTTCGGTGTATTCCTGGTTCCAGAGCAGTAGCAGATGAGACATGGAGAGGTTGAGGCACAGGTGAAGACGGGCTGTGTTGTTGATCTTCGGGTTCCAGCTACACAAGAGGAAGGTGAAGATGGCCAAGCCGAAGAAGAACAGGCCGACAATCACGCACACTCGGTTTAGCCAATCCAGAAACGGATTCGCTGGGGCCGGCTGAGGAGACAGGGGACAGCGGTGGGCTGGGGCTCCACTCTGGCACTCAGAGGTGCTCATTTCACTATAAAGGAGCTTCCGTTACCTCTGCAATCTGCATGATGAGGGCAAAGGTCGACAGGTGAGAGCAGGAGCACACCGTGTAGTTCTCATGGGTGAACGAGATCCAGCAGCCATCGGTGGACCAACGCTTCTCACCGCTACTTTGTCCTCCTTCACCAACCTCCCAGTACACACAGGTCACTATTCCGTTTTCAGGTATTTTCTGGAAATAAGAGATTAGTGGAGGTTAAACAAATGGATGGATGGATGGATGGATGGATGGATGGATGGATGGATGGATGGATGGATGGATGGATGGATGGATGGATGATGGGTGGGTGGATGGATGATGGGTGGGTGGATGGATGGATGGATGGATGGATGGATGGATGGATGGATGGATGGATGATGGATGGATGGATGGATGGATGGATGGATGATGGGTGGGTGGGTGGATGGATGGATGGATGGATGGATGGATGGATGGAGGGATGGATGGATGGATGGATGGATGGATGAGGGTGGGGGTGGATGGATGGATGGATGGATGGATGGATGGATGTGATGGATGGATGGATGGATGGATGATGGATGGATGATGGGGGATGATGGATTGATGAATGGATGGATGGATGATGGATGGATGATGGACGGACGGACGGACACCTTCTTGTGCTGGATGGTGAAGTTGACGGGCTCCGTCAGGTTGGTGTTGTTGACAGTCGGCAGCAGCACCGTGAAGACGTCTGAGTTCATCTCGGTCCTGTTGACTGTCCTGAAGTACTGGTGACTGAGGAGGCTCTCCATCCCATTGAGCGTCAGTATGGCCACTGTAGCAGAACCTGTCGACACAAACCAGTGGCATCACAACCATCAGAGGGCCGCCGCAGGACGGAGGCCGTCCTCTCACCGTTGTTGGCGCTAGCCATGGCCTTCAGGTTCATGTCCAGCGCCTGTCCTCTGGCAGAAATGGCCACATAGTTTGCGTCGTTATCCTCAGCACCGACGGTCTCCAGGCTCATATCTTGGATTATAAACGCAGACAGCGTCAGGATTTAACACCAACTGGTCTATATTAGCTAACCCAGCTCACCTCTCTTACCCACTGTTAAGGTTTGCACTGACTGTTTCGTTTGGTTGTGAGCTGATCGCACCATCGTGGTCACCAGACGGTCTGAGATGTCCAGGATGATGCTGCCGGCTTCGGCGTCCCCTTCGCTACTCACCGTGACTGACCGGGCACGTGGTCCAACGCCAGACACCTCCTGTAAGAATTCCAGATGATTGCAATGAAAAAAACAGATTTAAATACAGATGTTAAGTAAAAGGAAACGATCTGTTCTCTTCAAAATGATCCTACCATGGTTGCTGACAGGCTGTTGGTCACTGTCTGGAATTGGAAAGAGTAAAGGAAATGATTAGTTCTGATAAGCTAATTATTTCCTTGGTTTTGAACATATTAGCTTACTGCTGCTGGCAAGAAGGCATCTGTGTTGTTCTGGAGTTCCTGGTTCATATTGCCCAGGAACGCCTGCTCTTTTGTCTGGCCCTGCAACGGAGACGTAGACATGCTCGGGATGCTGCGCAGACTACAATCAACAAAACACAATATTCCACCTCACCACTTGGGGTACAATTTCATCCAGGACCTCATCGATACCTGAGGAATTCAGAAATATAAATATGGCGCAGCAACATCTCTGCCTTTTTCAACAGTTTCGCCGGATTATTCTGCTTACTTTTGCAAAATGAGGTCCCGACCAGCCACAGGATGCCGGTTGAAGGGTAGAATCCATCGGGACAGGAGCAGAAGAAGGTCCCCGGCACGTTAGTGCACACAGTATTCCTGCCGCAGATACCCGGAGTCTCAGCACACTCGTCGATATCTGCAGAGTGAGAGTCAAAACAGGCTGATTTGTTGAAGTACGTACACACACACACACACACACGCACACACACACACACACACACACACACACACACACACACACACACACACACACACACACACACACACACATCCTTGTACTTGTCTTTGTGAGGACTTAAATGGACATAAGGCTCCTTTCTCTAACCATCACAACTAACCACCAAACTCTAAACTTGGTCCTAACATAAACCCAGTTCTAACCTCAACCCTAAAACCATGTCTTAAGCCTCAACCAGTTCTTTGGAGTTGTGAGGACCAACCAAACATGTCCTGACGTAAAAACATCTTCACTTTGCTAGTAGAATCTGTATTTTGGCTCTCATGTGTAGCAAGTACAAGAACACAGCCACCCACATGAACACACACACCAAACAAGTGGTCGTGCACCTGTGCAGGGGTTAGTGACGCTGGCTATCACTTTCAGGTTGTTCAGTCGGTAACCGCTGTTGCAGGTACAGTTGTAGGACCCAATCAGATTGGTGCAGTTGGACTTTGGCCCACAGATCGTCGGAAACTCCACACATTCACCGACATCTTAGTACACATACAAATCAGATGTTTCATTAAACACAAGGAAAAGCTTCATGTCTTCCTTTGTGGTGGATTTTTCCATCCTTGTTTACCGATACAAACGTTGGTTTCCTCTCGGGGTTCAACCGACCGATTAGTTGGTGCCCAGCCCCAGTTGCATGCACATGTGAAAGACCCCGGTGTGTTGGTGCACGTGGACTCAGGACCACAGACAGTTGAGTTCATGCACTCATCGATGTCTGAGAAAGGCAAAGTTAAGGCAGACCAAAAATAAAAATGTCTTCCATACTATGACCACTGATACATATGTGCTGTAGGAGAACACAAACCTTGACAGACAGGTCTTGCATCCATGGCTACATAATATCCTTCGTTGCAGGTGCATGTAAAGCTCCCAATGTTGTTTAAGCAAGCGCCGTTATCACCGCAGACATTAGCCAGACATTCATCGTCATCTGCAGAGAGTAACTGATGTGTTTAACCTGCAAACGCTGCCAGGACCAACGCGATTTGAGGCTTCCGAAGACAGAGGAAGAGGAGCTGTATTAATACCTATGCACAGATTGTTTGATCCAGGTGGTGATGCAGAATCTGTTGCCCTGTATCCAATAAAGCAGGTGCAGTGGAACCCTCCGACGATGTTGGTACAGTACGAATTTTGACCACAGATGCCATCTTGTTTGCATTCATCTATGTCTGAGAGTTTGGGCATGTTAGGAAGCGCATAAAGATACAATATCAGGCATTTGTATGCTGACCATTTTGAGACCTTTTGAGACCAAAAAGAACTGCACAAGATGATGACATTATCTAAAGTTTTAAGGTCAATGACGGCAGCTGAAAGAAATTCACTTACCAACGCAACCGTATGAATCAGAAGTGGGGATGTTAGCAGGGAGAAGTTCATACCCAACTTGACATACGCAGCCTCCAAACGGGGCACACTGGGCCAGAGGTCCACAGGACTCTGGCTGACAGACATGGTGATCTTAAAGAAGTGAAAATGGCATCCAATTTTAGATATCAGCTCAATTTGTCGATGCTCATCTGTGTGAGTGTGCTTATTACTACAGCATGTTAAATGTAAAATGACATTTTGCTAGACTAAACTGATAAAAATCATACTATATACACAATTATTTCTACATTCTGCCACTCTATGCATGGGAGCGCCGCAAGGTTCTATAAAAGCCTACTTAAATTCTGCTTCTGGAGGTTTTTTTTTTTTTTTTTTTTAACTCATTCTCTTTTCATATGTTGACTGGAACATTTGAAAACAAAGGGGAAAGAGTCACCACTTACAGATCACATATCCCATGCCGGCCTGTGGAAGAGTTAAAGGCTTGTACACGTAGAAGCCCCCAGGACAATAAGCCACGCTGACCTCAGCACTTAGCCCATTGTCACAAGCTTGAAGGTTATCCCCGTACGCGGTCCCGGTCTCTTCGCTCAACGACTCATTAGTCGGGTAAATAAATGGTATATGAAGTACATGTGCTGTGCCCCCTATATTTATTCCTATACAGACTGCGATTACTCTGTCGCCACCGATCCCAGTGAACCGCCACCACTGGTTAAGAAGCTTTGAGTCGTCTTTTGGGAAGCCAGGGAAAGACGTCGACACAAAGGCTCGGTTTCGCCACGGCTCTGTTATGTTGGTGTATCCATTGCAAGAACCTGAAAAGAACAAAACAGAATTCAATGGGTATTTTATCCATTTTTATCAGCCTTTATTGTGCTATATGATTACTATGCAATACCATTAGGGAAACCCCAAGCAAGAGGGAGGACGACTAAGCCTGATAAAAGACAAAACCACAGAAGCTGTCAGAACATTTGACAACATTTGCAGGCAGTGATTTCTCAGTGAGTCTCAAACATCTACGAGAAAGCAGAGATTCACTTACCCAGAAGAAGAGACAAGGCACAGCAGTTCATCATTCACACTTCAGATCTGGGGACCGGCTCAGACAGGCTGAGCTCCACATGCCCGGATTTGCAATATCCAAAAACTGTTTTGAAAAGATTTGATCCGAATGCAAAAAAACCAATGCAAATCCACCAAGCCCAGGTGTCGAAGACCTGCTTTGACAGGTCTTCGACACCTGGGCTGAAATGTTGGATTGTTAGCGTGTTCTTAAATTGATAATATTTGTGAAACTTTATCCTGGAGTTTGAGATTTGCTGGATCCTTTCAAGTCGACAATGGATGGGTGTCAGACCTGAATTTAAAATTTAAAAAGTTTATCGGATTAAAGCACAAGTTAATTTAGAGCATAATGTAAACATCCGGGCCATAACCAAATCTTGCCAAAAATGCAACAAGGTTGTGTTGCCACGGTTACCGGATTACGTCAAAACACTGGATTCTTTATCTGACTGGGTTAATCCAGTTGTTTAAGCTGTCAGGTACGTTTTATTCTTTCTGAAATCGCACTGAATGCAAACATGAAAAACTCAGACACAGAATAGGCAGAGAATCATATTTATTTTATGAGGCATTTAGTCAGATTTTTATGGATTATTGTCGCTCTTTGGTTCCGTCACTTCATGTGCGGGCAGCGTCATAGTTGGCCACGAACCAATCGCAGGTCATCTTTAAGGCTAGAAGAGCAGTAAATAACAAAACTATAAATCAACCAAAGTAAACACACATCTATCATTTGGATCATTTATCAACACAGAATTCCTTTTGCTACAGAAAAATGACGATTGTTGATATTTCATTACTGCATTTTGTTGCTCTGTACCTGTACATGTGCAATAACAATAAAGTTGAATCTAATCTAATCTACATTTCTCACAATAGGACAGATTTGCTGTGATGCTTTCATGGAACTCTGACCTTCTTTAAGTGGCGTAAAGGTGAAGTCGGGGAGGTAGCTCCTTAGCTTGGCGTTGCTGTCAAAGCAGGTCTTCGACACCTGGGCTGAAATGTTGGATTGTTAGCGTGTTCTTAAATTGATAATATTTGTGAAACTTTATCCTGGAGTTTGAGATTTGCTGGATCCTTTCAAGTCGACAATGGATGGGTGTCAGACCTGAATTTAAAATTTAAAAAGTTTATCGGATTAAAGCACAAGTTAATTTAGAGCATAATGTAAACATCCGGGCCATAACTAAATCTTGCCAAAAATGCAACAAGGTTGTGTTGCCACGGTTACCGGATTACGTCAAAACACTGGATTCTTTATCTGACTGGGTTAATCCAGTTGTTTAAACTGTCAGGTACGTTTTATTCTTTTATTCTTTCTGAAATCGCACTGAATGCAAACATGAAAAACTCAGACACAGAATAGGCAGAGAATCATATTTATTTTATGAGGCATTTAGTCATATTTTTATGGATTATTGTCGCTCTTTGGTTCCGTCAGTTCATGTGCGGGCAGCGTCATAGTTGGCCACGAACCAATCGCAGGTCATCTTTAAGGCTAGAAGAGCAGTAAATAACAAAACTATAAATCAACCAAAGTAAACACGCATCTACCTGCTCTTCTAGCCTTAAAGATGACCTGCGATTGGTTCGTGGCCAACTATGACGCTGCCCGCACATGAACTGACGGAACCAAAGAGCGACAATAATCCATAAAAATATGATTAGATTAGATTAGATTCAACTTTATTGTTATTGCACATGTACAGGTAGATGCGTGTTTACTTTGGTTGGACAGATTTGCTGTGATGCTTTCATGGAACTCTGACCTTCTTTAAGTGCCATAAAGGTGAAGTCGGGGAGGTAGCTCCTTAGCTTGGCGTTGCTGTCAAAGCAGGTCTTCGACACCTGGGCTGAAATGTTGGATTGTTAGCGTGTTCTTAAATTGATAATATTTGTGAAACTTTATCCTGGAGTTTGAGATTTGCTGGATCCTTTCAAGTCGACAATGGATGGGTGTCAGACCTGAATTTAAAATTTAAAAAGTTTATCGGATTAAAGCACAAGTTAATTCAGAGCATAATGTAAACATCCGGGCCATAACTAAATCTTGCCAAAAATGCAACAAGGTTGTGTTGCCACGGTTACCGGATTACGTCAAAACACTGGATTCTTTATCTGACTGGGTTAATCCAGTTGTTTAAACTGTCAGGTACGTTTTATTCTTTCTGAAATCGCACTGAATGCAAACATGAAAAACTCAGACACAGAATAGGCAGAGAATCATATTTATTTTATGAGGCATTTAGTCATATTTTTATGGATTATTGTCGCTCTTTGGTTCCGTCAGTTCATGTGCGGGCAGCGTCATAGTTGGCCACGAACCAATCGCAGGTCATCTTTAAGGCTAGAAGAGCAGTAAATAACAAAACTATAAATCAACCAAAGTAAACACGCATCTACCTGCTCTTCTAGCCTTAAAGATGACCTGCGATTGGTTCGTGGCCAACTATGACGCTGCCCGCACATGAACTGACGGAACCAAAGAGCGACAATAATCCCTAAAAATATGATTAGATTAGATTAGATTCAACTTTATTGTTATTGCACATGTACAGGTAGATGCGTGTTTACTTTGGTTGGACAGATTTGCTGTGATGCTTTCATGGAACTCTGACCTTCTTTAAGTGGCATAAAGGTGAAGTCGGGGAGGTAGCTCCTTAGCTTGGCGTTGCTGTCAAAGCAGGTCTTCGACACCTGGGCTGAAATGTTGGATTGTTAGCGTGTTCTTAAATTGATAATATTTGTGAAACTTTATCCTGGAGTTTGAGATTTGCTGGATCCTTTCAAGTCGACAATGGATGGGTGTCAGACCTGAATTTAAAATTTAAAAAGTTTATCGGATTAAAGCACAAGTTAATTTAGAGCATAATGTAAACATCCGGGCCATAACTAAATCTTGCCAAAAATGCAACAAGGTTGTGTTGCCACGGTTACCGGATTACGTCAAAACACTGGATTCTTTATCTGACTGGGTTAATCCAGTTGTTTAAACTGTCAGGGACGTTTATTCTTCTTCTAAATCGCACTGAATGCAAACATGAAAAACTCAGACACAGAATAGGCAGAGAATCATATTTATTTTATGAGGCATTTAGTCATATTTTTATGGATTATTGTCGCTCTTTGGTTCCGTCAGTTCATGTGCGGGCAGCGTCATAGTTGGCCACGAACCAATCGCAGGTCATCTTTAAGGCTAGAAGAGCAGTAAATAACAAAACTATAAATCAACCAAAGTAAACACGCATCTATCATTTGGATCATTTATCAACACAGAATTCCTTTTGCTACAGAAAAATGACGATTGTTGATATTTCATTACTGCATTTTGTTGCTCTGTACCTGTACATGTGCAATAACAATAAAGTTGAATCTAATCTAATCTAATCTACATTTCTCACAATAGGACAGATTTGCTGTGATGCTTTCATGGAACTCTGACCTTCTTTAAGTGCCATAAAGGTGAAGTCGGGGAGGTAGCTCCTTAGCTTGGCGTTGCTGTCAAAGCAGGTCTTCGACACCTGGGCTGGAATGTTGGATTGTTAGCGTGTTCTTAAATTGATAATATTTGTGAAACTTTATCCAGGAGTTTGAGAACATCCGGGCCATAACTAAATCTTGCCAAAAATGCAACAAGGTTGTGTTGCCACGGTTACCGGATTACGTCAAAACACTGGATTCTTTATCTGACTGGGTTAATCCAGTTGTTTAAGCTGTCAGGTACGTTTTATTCTTTCTGAAATCGCACTGAATGCAAACATGAAAAACTCAGACACAGAATAGGCAGAGAATCATATTTATTTTATGAGGCATTTAGTCAGATTTTTATGGATTATTGTCGCTCTTTGGTTCCGTCACTTCATGTGCGGGCAGCGTCATAGTTGGCCACGAACCAATCGCAGGTCATCTTTAAGGCTAGAGAGCAGTAAATAACAAAACTATAAATCAACCAAAGTAAACACACATCTATCATTTGGATCATTTATCAACACAGAATTCCTTTTGCTACAGAAAAATGATGATTGATGATATTTCATTATTTCATTTGCATTTTGTTGCTCTGTACCTGTACATGTGCAATAACAATAAAGTTGAATCTAATGTAATCTAATCTAATCTAATCTAATCTAATCTAATCTAATCTAATCTAATCTACATTTCTCACAATAGGACAGATTTGCTGTGATGCTTTCATGGAACTCTGACCTTCTTTAAGTGGCATAAAGGTGAAGTCGGGGAGGTAGCTCCTTAGCTTGGCGTTGCTGTCAAAGCAGGTCTTCGACACCTGGGCTGAAATGTTGGATTGTTAGCGTGTTCTTAAATTGATAATATTTGTGAAACTTTATCCTGGAGTTTGAGATTTGCTGGATCCTTTCAAGTCGACAATGGATGGGTGTCAGACCTGAATTTAAAATTTAAAAAGTTTATCGGATTAAAGCACAAGTTAATTTAGAGCATAATGTAAACATCCGGGCCATAACCAAATCTTGCCAAAAATGCAACAAGGTTGTGTTGCCACCGGTTACCGGATTACGTCAAAACACTGGATTCTTTATCTGACTGGGTTAATCCAGTTGTTTAAGCTGTCAGGTACGTTTTATTCTTTCTGAAATCGCACTGAATGCAAACATGAAAAACTCAGACACAGAATAGGCAGAGAATCATATTTATTTTATGAGGCATTTAGTCAGATTTTTATGGATTATTGTCGCTCTTTGGTTCCGTCACTTCATGTGCGGGCAGCGTCATAGTTGGCCACGAACCAATCGCAGGTCATCTTTAAGGCTAGAAGAGCAGTAAATAACAAAACTATAAATCAACCAAAGTAAACACACATCTATCATTTGGATCATTTATCAACACAGAATTCCTTTTGCTACAGAAAAATGACGATTGTTGATATTTCATTACTGCATTTTGTTGCTCTGTACCTGTACATGTGCAATAACAATAAAGTTGAATCTAATCTAATCTACATTTCTCACAATAGGACAGATTTGCTGTGATGCTTTCATGGAACTCTGACCTTCTTTAAGTGGCGTAAAGGTGAAGTCGGGGAGGTAGCTCCTTAGCTTGGCGTTGCTGTCAAAGCAGGTCTTCGACACCTGGGCTGAAATGTTGGATTGTTAGCGTGTTCTTAAATTGATAATATTTGTGAAACTTTATCCTGGAGTTTGAGATTTGCTGGATCCTTTCAAGTCGACAATGGATGGGTGTCAGACCTGAATTTAAAATTTAAAAAGTTTATCGGATTAAAGCACAAGTTAATTTAGAGCATAATGTAAACATCCGGGCCATAACTAAATCTTGCCAAAAATGCAACAAGGTTGTGTTGCCACGGTTACCGGATTACGTCAAAACACTGGATTCTTTATCTGACTGGGTTAATCCAGTTGTTTAAACTGTCAGGTACGTTTTATTCTTTCTGAAATCGCACTGAATGCAAACATGAAAAACTCAGACACAGAATAGGCAGAGAATCATATTTATTTTATGAGGCATTTAGTCATATTTTTATGGATTATTGTCGCTCTTTGGTTCCGTCAGTTCATGTGCGGGCAGCGTCATAGTTGGCCACGAACCAATCGCAGGTCATCTTTAAGGCTAGAAGAGCAGTAAATAACAAAACTATAAATCAACCAAAGTAAACACGCATCTACCTGCTCTTCTAGCCTTAAAGATGACCTGCGATTGGTTCGTGGCCAACTATGACGCTGCCCGCACATGAACTGACGGAACCAAAGAGCGACAATAATCCATAAAAATATGATTAGATTAGATTAGATTCAACTTTATTGTTATTGCACATGTACAGGTAGATGCGTGTTTACTTTGGTTGGACAGATTTGCTGTGATGCTTTCATGGAACTCTGACCTTCTTTAAGTGCCATAAAGGTGAAGTCGGGGAGGTAGCTCCTTAGCTTGGCGTTGCTGTCAAAGCAGGTCTTCGACACCTGGGCTGAAATGTTGGATTGTTAGCGTGTTCTTAAATTGATAATATTTGTGAAACTTTATCCTGGAGTTTGAGATTTGCTGGATCCTTTCAAGTCGACAATGGATGGGTGTCAGACCTGAATTTAAAATTTAAAAAGTTTATCGGATTAAAGCACAAGTTAATTTAGAGCATAATGTAAACATCCGGGCCATAACTAAATCTTGCCAAAAATGCAACAAGGTTGTGTTGCCACGGTTACCGGATTACGTCAAAACACTGGATTCTTTATCTGACTGGGTTAATCCAGTTGTTTAAACTGTCAGGTACGTTTTATTCTTTCTCTTTCTGATCGCACTGAATGCAAACATGAAAAACTCAGACACAGAATAGGCAGAGAATCATATTTATTTTATGAGGCATTTAGTCATATTTTTATGGATTATTGTCGCTCTTTGGTTCCGTCAGTTCATGTGCGGGCAGCGTCATAGTTGGCCACGAACCAATCGCAGGTCATCTTTAAGGCTAGAAGAGCAGTAAATAACAAAACTATAAATCAACCAAAGTAAACACGCATCTATCATTTGGATCATTTATCAACACAGAATTCCTTTTGCTACAGAAAAATGACGATGTTGTTTTTCATTACTGCATTTTGTTGCTCTGTACCTGTACATGTGCAATAACAATAAAGTTCTATCTAATCTATCTAATCTACATTTCTCACAATAGGACAGATTTGCTGTGATGCTTTCATGGAACTCTGACCTTCTTTAAGTGCCATAAAGGTGAAGTCGGGGAGGTAGCTCCTTAGCTTGGCGTTGCTGTCAAAGCAGGTCTTCGACACCTGGGCTGGAATGTTGGATTGTTAGCGTGTTCTTAAATTGATAATATTTGTGAAACTTTATCCAGGAGTTTGAGAACATCCGGGCCATAACTAAATCTTGCCAAAAATGCAACAATTGTGTTGCCACGGTTACCGGATTACGTCAAAACACTGTGATTCTTTATCTGACTGGGTTATCCAGTTGTTTAAGCTGTCAGGTACGTTTTATTCTTTCTTCTGAAATCGCACTGAATGCAAACATGAAAAACTCAGACACAGAATAGGCAGAGAATCATATTTATTTTATGAGGCATTTAGTCAGATTTTTATGGATTATTGTCGCTCTTTGGTTCCGTCACTTCATGTGCGGGCAGCGTCATAGTTGGCCACGAACCAATCGCAGGTCATCTTTAAGGCTAGAAGAGCAGTAAATAACAAAACTATAAATCAACCAAAGTAAACACACATCTATCATTTGGATCATTTATCAACACAGAATTCCTTTTGCTACAGAAAAATGATGATTGATGATATTTCATTACTGCATTTTGTTGCTCTGTACCTGTACATGTGCAATAACAATAAAGTTGAATCTAATCTAATCTAATCTAATCTAATCTAATCTAATCTAATCTAATCTAATCTACATTTCTCACAATAGGACAGATTTGCTGTGATGCTTTCATGGAACTCTGACCTTCTTTAAGTGGCGTAAAGGTGAAGTCGGGGAGGTAGCTCCTTAGCTTGGCGTTGCTGTCAAAGCAGGTCTTCGACACCTGGGCTGAAATGTTGGATTGTTAGCGTGTTCTTAAATTGATAATATTTGTGAAACTTTATCCTGGAGTTTGAGATTTGCTGGATCCTTTCAAGTCGACAATGGATGGGTGTCAGACCTGAATTTAAAATTTAAAAAGTTTATCGGATTAAAGCACAAGTTAATTTAGAGCATAATGTAAACATCCGGGCCATAACCAAATCTTGCCAAAAATGCAACAAGGTTGTGTTGCCACGGTTACCGGATTACGTCAAAACACTGGATTCTTTATCTGACTGGGTTAATCCAGTTGTTTAAGCTGTCAGGTACGTTTTATTCTTTCTGAAATCGCACTGAATGCAAACATGAAAAACTCAGACACAGAATAGGCAGAGAATCATATTTATTTTGAGGCATTTAGTCAGATTTTTATGGATTATTGTCGCTCTTTGGTTCCGTCACTTCATGTGCGGGCAGCGTCATAGTTGGCCACGAACCAATCGCAGGTCATCTTTAAGGCTAGAAGAGCAGTAAATAACAAAACTATAAATCAACCAAAAAACACACATCTATCATTTGGATCATTTATCAACACAGAATTCCTTTTGCTACAGAAAAATGACGATTGTTGATATTTCATTACTGCATTTTGTTGCTCTGTACCTGTACATGTGCAATAACAATAAAGTTGAATCTAATCTAATCTAATCTACATTTCTCACAATAGGACAGATTTGCTGTGATGCTTTCATGGAACTCTGACCTTCTTTAAGTGCCATAAAGGTGAAGTCGGGGAGGTAGCTCCTTAGCTTGGCGTTGCTGTCAAAGCAGGTCTTCGACACCTGGGCTGGAATGTTGGATTGTTAGCGTGTTCTTAAATTGATAATATTTGTGAAACTTTATCCTGGAGTTTGAGAACATCCGGGCCATAACCAAATCTTGCCAAAAATGCAACAAGGTTGTGTTGCCACGGTTACCGGATTACGTCAAAACACTGGATTCTTTATCTGACTGGGTTAATCCAGTTGTTTAAGCTGTCAGGTACGTTTTATTCTTTCTGAAATCGCACTGAATGCAAACATGAAAAACTCAGACACAGAATAGGCAGAGAATCATATTAATTTTATGAGGCATTTAGTCAGATTTTTATGGATTATTGTCGCTCTTTGGTTCCGTCACTTCATGTGCGGGCAGCGTCATAGTTGGCCACGAACCAATCGCAGGTCATCTTTAAGGCTAGAAGAGCAGTAAATGACAAAACTATAAATCAACCAAAGTAAACACACATCTATCATTTGATCATTTATCAACACAGAATTCCTTTTGCTACAGAAAAATGACGATTGATGATATTTCATTACTGCATTTTGTTGCTCTGTACCTGAACATGTGCAATAACAATAAAGTTGAATCTAATCTAATCTAATCTAATCTAATCTAATCTAATCTAATCTAATCTACATTTCTCACAATAGGACAGATTTGCTGTGATGCTTTCATGGAACTCTGACCTTCTTTAAGTGGCATAAAGGTGAAGTCGGGGAGGTAGCTCCTTAGCTTGGCGTTGCTGTCAAAGCAGGTCTTCGACACCTGGGCTGAAATGTTGGATTGTTAGCGTGTTCTTAAATTGATAATATTTGTGAAACTTATCCTGGAGTTTGAGATTTGCTGGATCCTTTCAAGTCGACAATGGATGGGTGTCAGACCTGAATTTAAAATTTAAAAAGTTTATCGGATTAAAGCACAAGTTAATTTAGAGCATAATGTAAACATCCGGGCCATAACCAAATCTTGCCAAAAATGCAACAAGGTTGTGTTGCCACGGTTACCGGATTACGTCAAAACACTGGATTCTTTATCTGACTGGGTTAATCCAGTTGTTTAAACTGTCAGGTACGTTTTATTCTTTCTGAAATCGCACTGAATACAAACATGAAAAACTCAGACACAGAATAGGCAGAGAATCATATTTATTTTATGAGGCATTTAGTCATATTTTTATGGATTATTGTCGCTCTTTGGTTCCGTCAGTTCATGTGCGGGCAGCGTCATAGTTTGCCACGAACCAATCGCAGGTCATCTTTAAGGCTAGAAGAGCAGTAAATAACAAAACTATAAATCAACCAAAGTAAACACGCATCTATCATTTGGATCATTTATCAACACAGAATTCCTTTTGCTACAGAAAAATGATTGTTGATATTTCATTACTGCATTTTGTTGCTCTGTACCTGTACATGTGCAATAACAATAAAGTTGAATCTAATCTAATCTACATTTCTCACAGTAGGACAGATTTGCTGTGATGCTTTCATGGAACTCTGACCTTCTTTAAGTGCCATAAAGGTGAAGTCGGGGAGGTAGCTCCTTAGCTTGGCGTTGCTGTCAAAGCAGGTCTTCGACACCTGGGCTGAAATGTTGGATTGTTAGCGTGTTCTTAAATTGATAATATTTGAAACTTTATCCTGGAGTTTGAGATTTGCTGGATCCTTTCAAGTCGACAATGGATGGGTGTCAGACCTGAATTTAAAATTTAAAAAGTTTATCGGATTAAAGCACAAGTTAATTTAGCATAATGTAAACATCCGGGCCATAACCAAATCTTGCCAAAAATGCAACAAGGTTGTGTTGCCACGGTTACCGGATTACGTCAAAACACTGGATTCTTTATCTGACTGGGTTAATCCAGTTGTTTAAGCTGTCAGGTACGTTTTATTCTTTCTGAAATCGCACTGAATGCAAACATGAAAAACTCAGACACAGAATAGGCAGAGAATCATATTTATTTTATGAGGCATTTAGTCAGATTTTTATGGATTATTGTCGCTCTTTGGTTCCGTCACTTCATGTGCGGGCAGCGTCATAGTTGGCCACGAACCAATCGCAGGTCATCTTTAAGGCTAGAAGAGCAGTAAATAACAAAACTATAAATCAACCAAAGTAAACACACATCTATCATTTGGATCATTTATCAACACAGAATTCCTTTTGCTACAGAAAAATGACGATTGTTGATATTTCATTACTGCATTTTGTTGCTCTGTACCTGTACATGTGCAATAACAATAAAGTTGAATCTAATCTAATCTAATCTAATCTAATCTAATCTAATCTAATCTAATCTACATTTCTCACAGTAGGACAGATTTGCTGTGATGCTTTCATGGAACTCTGACCTTCTTTAAGTGGCATAAAGGTGAAGTCGGGGAGGTAGCTCCTTAGCTTGGCGTTGCTGTCAAAGCAGGTCTTCGACACCTGGGCTGAAATGTTGGATTGTTAGCGTGTTCTTAAATTGATAATTTGTGAAACTTTATCCTGGAGTTTGAGATTTGCTGGATCCTTTCAAGTCGACAATGGATGGGTGTCAGACCTGAATTTAAAATTTAAAAAGTTTATCGGATTAAAGCACAAGTTAATTTAGAGCATAATGTAAACATCCGGGCCATAACTAAATCTTGCCAAAAATGCAACAAGGTTGTGTTGCCACGGTTACCGGATTACGTCAAAACACTGGATTCTTTATCTGACTGGGTTAATCCAGTTGTTTAAACTGTCAGGTACGTTTTATTCTTTCTGAAATCGCACTGAATACAAACATGAAAAACTCAGACACAGAATAGGCAGAGAATCATATTTATTTTATGAGGCATTTAGTCATATTTTTATGGATTATTGTCGCTCTTTGGTTCCGTCAGTTCATGTGCGGGCAGCGTCATAGTTGGCCACGAACCAATCGCAGGTCATCTTTAAGGCTAGAAGAGCAGTAAATAACAAAACTATAAATCAACCAAAGTAAACACACATCTATCATTTGGATCATTTATCAACACAGAATTCCTTTTGCTACAGAAAAATGACGATTGTTGATATTTCATTACTGCATTTTGTTGCTCTGTACCTGTACATGTGCAATAACAATAAAGTTGAATCTAATCTAATCTACATTTCTCACAATAGGACAGATTTGCTGTGATGCTTTCATGGAACTCTGACCTTCTTTAAGTGGCGTAAAGGTGAAGTCGGGGAGGTAGCTCCTTAGCTTGGCGTTGCTGTCAAAGCAGGTCTTCGACACCTGGGCTGAAATGTTGGATTGTTAGCGTGTTCTTAAATTGATAATATTTGTGAAACTTTATCCTGGAGTTTGAGATTTGCTGGATCCTTTCAAGTCGACAATGGATGGGTGTCAGACCTGAATTTAAAATTTAAAAAGTTTATCGGATTAAAGCACAAGTTAATTTAGAGCATAATGTAAACATCCGGGCCATAACCAAATCTTGCCAAAAATGCAACAAGGTTGTGTTGCCACGGTTACCGGATTACGTCAAAACACTGGATTCTTTATCTGACTGGGTTAATCCAGTTGTTTAAGCTGTCAGGTACGTTTTATTCTTTCTGAAATCGCACTGAATACAAACATGAAAAACTCAGACACAGAATAGGCAGAGAATCATATTATTTTTGAGGCATTTAGTCAGATTTTTATGGATTATTGTCGCTCTTTGGTTCCGTCACTTCATGTGCGGGCAGCGTCATAGTTGGCCACGAACCAATCGCAGGTCATCTTTAAGGCTAGAAGAGCAGTAAATAACAAAACTATAAATCAACCAAAGTAAACACACATCTATCATTTGGATCATTTGTCAACACAGAATTCCTTTTGCTACGGAAAAATGACGATTGTTGATATTTCATTACTGCATTTTGTTGCTCTGTACCTGTACATGTGCAATAACAATAAAATTGAATCTAATCTAATCTAATCTAATCTAATCTAATCTAATCGAATCTACATTTCTCACAGTAGGACAGATTTGCTGTGATGCTTTCATGGAACTCTGACCTTCTTTAAGTGGCATAAAGGTGAAGTCGGGGAGGTAGCTCCTTAGCTTGGCGTTGCTGTCAAAGCAGGTCTTCGACACCTGGGCTGAAATGTTGGATTGTTAGCGTGTTCTTAAATTGATAATATTTGTGAAACTTTATCCTGGAGTTTGAGATTTGCTGGATCCTTTCAAGTCGACAATGGATGGGTGTCAGACCTGAATTTAAAATTTAAAAAGTTTATCGGATTAAAGCACAAGTTAATTTAGAGCATAATGTAAACATCCGGGCCATAACCAAATCTTGCCAAAAATGCAACAAGGTTGTGTTGCCACGGTTACCGGATTACGTCAAAACACTGGATTCTTTATCTGACTGGGTTAATCCAGTTGTTTAAGCTGTCAGGTACGTTTTATTCTTTCTGAAATCGCACTGAATGCAAACATGAAAAACTCAGACACAGAATAGGCAGAGAATCATATTTATTTTATGAGGCATTTAGTCAGATTTTTATGGATTATTGTCGCTCTTTGGTTCCGTCACTTCATGTGCGGGCAGCGTCATAGTTGGCCACGAACCAATCGCAGGTCATCTTTAAGGCTAGAAGAGCAGTAAATAACAAAACTATAAATCAACCAAAGTAAACACACATCTATCATTTGGATCATTTATCAACACAGAATTCCTTTTGCTACGGAAAAATGACGATTGTTGATATTTCATTACTGCATTTTTTGTTCTCTGTACCTGTACATGTGCAATAACAATAAAGTTGAATCTAATCTAATCCACATTTCTCACAATAGGACAGATTTGCTGTGATGCTTTCATGGAACTCTGACCTTCTTTAAGTGGCGTAAAGGTGAAGTCGGGGAGGTAGCTCCTTAGCTTGGCGTTGCTGGCCGTCTTCTTTAGTTGTCCGTCCCCCAGCATGGTGTCAAACTGATAACAGGCAGTCAAGGATACTCGACGCGTCTCTATACACTTTCACACAAACCGTTACATTTGAATCCTCTGCTACTCCCAGCTTTCCAACAATGAGTGTATTAATGATTTCCTGGATTTTGTCTAATTTTTAGGAGTTATTGGAACACTAAAGGGATACATGGATTTCACCCGCAAATTCCAGGGCACTTGCTATCATGTCCTCGACCTCCTTGATTGAGACTTCATCCTCTTCACCCACTGAAAACAAACCAGTAAGAAGTATGTGATGCATGCTGTAGACTGGTGCCGTCCAGATCGACTCTACTGCACTGTCCTTTCTTTGGTATACTTCTGGGGTGGTATCGCAGTCGTAGTACAATATTTCCTCAACCCCCTAAAAAGGAAACCCAAGTTTCCTTCCTTCCTTACTCACCAGAGAGGATGATGGGGTCGATTTCTTTGTATTCTCTCAAGACCCAAATGATCAGACGACCCAAATCCTGACAACAAACAGCAGCTGTTAAACGAGTGACTTGTAATATAAACTCTGATTTCAAATATCAGTCTGATATATCACAAGTCAGATGATACCAGAGAAAAGGTGAACTGTCTCCTGGGATTTCCAGAACCACATACAGTCACAGATGTTCCCTCTTCTGTGAGGAGAATGTAAGTTAATGCTATTTTATTTTACATTTCCTGCATTTATCTCAACGACTGGGTCATTCACTTTTTGCTTTGTATGTTTTATTCATGAGCGCGGACAGAACGTGACCGTTCTCTATGTTGAAGTTGTCGTGGGGTCCGAACACATTGGTGGGGATGACTGCCGTATACCGACGGCCGTGCTGCTGGAAGTATGCCCTGCAAACACACACACACACACACGCCATTCCCAAATAGATACGCCCAAAACAGGCGAGGGCCCTTTGGAGGGCAGAGCATACACTATATGCTCCGTCCCACAATACCTTCAGACAATGATCAATGGCAGCTGTTTTCACACAAAGAAGCGTAATGCATCTTAGAGTGGAAACCAAACATAAGGTTCTTTTTCAGACTGTGTGACTGTGACCCTATGGCCCTGTTTGCTCACCTGTTCTGAACATCAATCATCCTTTTAGCGTGTGAGTATCCATAATTAGAGTCATGAGGTGGTCCATTGTGTATCTGTGACAGTTTGGATTAGGATAAATCATTGCTCTTACTATCAAAGCTCTGCTGCTACTTGTTAATCTCTCTCACTTGAAATGTATCCAGTGAGATTCAGATTTCACTGTGTGACCTAAACAGGCCAGAGAATACATTTCACATCTTACCATGGACTCATCGATGGGGTATTCAGTTTTATCAGGGAAGATACAGCTGGACAGGCAGGACACGACCTTGGAGACATCCATCTCATGGGCTGTTTGCAGGACGTTATCATTGATTCGGAGGTTGTCCCTCTGTGAACGGGGTTCATGTCTTAGATATCGCCTCATTGGCGCGCTGCAGAGCACGTCAACTAATGATCTCACCAGAAAGTACAGGTTTTCTTTCATGTGCAGATAAAGCCCTCCAACCTTTGCAGCTAAGTGAATCACATGGGTGGGACGGTGCTTTTCGAAAATGGCTCTCGTTTGTGCAATATCTCTGCTCATTGGTTGACAAAACAGTTCAAATAGATCGATCGGGAAAAATTACTTTTTTTGGTTAGAAACGAGCTTCATGATAAATGGGTGTAGAAGGATACTCACGCAAGATCACCATCCTTAGAAGACAGGAAGATCCACTCCTCCCCCTCCAGTTTCCCCCCTTCGTTCTTCACCACATGTTCAATCGCTTTACCCACTAATCCAGATCCTCCCGTCACAAGGACACGCATGGGCATCTTGGACATATCTGATTCCTTTAGCTTCCTTACTAACATCTAATAGGTCTTCAGCACATTTACTGACCTGTAGGCAATAAACTGGGTTATGTGACATGCAGAATGTGACTCCTCCTTTAAAATGCCATTGGGTAATTTCCTCCACTGATTACCTTCACACCTAAATACTTTTTCCAGCACTTATTTATCTTCGTCAAGGACATTTTATCTTCCTTTGTGTCATGATTATTAATGTCCTGCCAATGATATTACACAAGCATATATTGGCAAATTAAGTCAAAAGAATAATGGATTTTAGTCACATTTAGAAGAAAATGTTGATAATGGGCCAAAGAAGAGCTAATTAAATTTGGTTTCAGATTGCTGATGGACTTTTCCATTGATTTTCTAAAGATTAAAGGTCAATGACATGATTGACTGAGGTCTGCACGCTCCAAGTATTTTTTCTCAAGGTATTATTATACTGCTAACATTTCAATCCAGTGACATATATTTACAACCAGCCTTGTTCTTGATTTCTTACTTGATATTTTTTACATATCTATGTGCGTATCTATATATTGAACAATACAGTGGAAAAACAGGCGTTGGCCCTGTTGATTTGTGTTGGAAAAAATAATTGCGTCTCCTTTTTGGAACTGGAGCGGAAAAAAACATCAGTTGCTAGGAACCAATATTCGAGGTGAACGATTCCAGTCGACCATATTAAGGAACGGAACAGTGAGCAGAAGATCCATACAATCGGCAAGCTACTTTGTATTTAATATACATATGTTCTATATACCTTTTGATCTTGGCGATATCCGAGAATGTGACGAACGTCATTTTACGTCAATTTTACATAGGTTTGAAGATAGTCTGAATTATCTAGCGGCAGGAAGCACGCGCTTAACTGAAGTGTAGCTAAAGCCTGCTAAGGAAACGCTTGCTGCTCCGTTGTTATCCTATTTGCTATGGTAGAACTGTGGTGTTCTGCGCTGCTTAAGTAGTGATAAACCTCTTTTATTTACAATCTGCCGTATTTTTTCTCCACACAGAGTGAAACATTGGGACAGCCTGACACAACTAGTGCTTGTGAAGGGATCAACATCAATAAAGCCAGCCATGACGTCCTTGGTGAGATTAAAAAAAATAACAAGTCTATTGCATTATTCTCAATAGTTTAATTTGGTTTCAAATAGAAACAAAGCGTAGTACTTGCATGTACAAACTTGACCACTGAATGTTGTTTGTTCTGTGCAGGGAAACAGCAGTTCATCAGTCACAGAATACACAGTCCGAGTTCCAAAGTGAGTAGAGAAATAAAATGTCGGAAAGGGCTGCAAAACCAGTTCATTCACTATCCAATTTAATCAGGTTGTACTAAAGTAAAAGAGGCCTTATGTATATATTGTGTGGCTACATGTAAAGTCTTGCTTTTTTTTGGAGGACTTTTCCACAAAATTGTGCTTGTGTTTGTCTTTAATGTAAGATTGTGGGTTGTCATTTGAATATTATTTTTGATTTTAAGGTTGTCTTTTGCTATGTTTTAGAAACACTGGCAAGAAATACAATATTATGGCTTTCAATGTTGGGGACAAGGTCAACTGTTCAACATGGACACAGGTGAGCTTCATATTATGACTTGATAGTTTGAGCTTCATGATGATACGAAGGACACAGTGAAGTGGCCTCTGTCTCTCACCAGGCTCGTATGGAGAGAGACCTGAGTGCTCGTCGGATCTATGGAGAGGAGGAGGCGCCAGAAAGTGGAGCTGGTAGTGAGTTTGGCAAAAAGCAGCGTGAAGAATCTCGGCGAAAGAAGTTTGGCATTGTGACACGTGAGTTCAAAGCGGAGGACCAGCCCTGGATTCTCAAAGTCAATGGAAAAGGGGGCAGGAGGTGAGGATAGAAACAACGTTGTCACATCTGAATGACCCTGCTGCATGTGCTGCTGCTGAATTTACATTTGCCTGATACTCTGTTTCTGTTAGGTTCAAAGGCCAAAGGAAGGGCGGGGTCACAGAAAATGCGTCCTACTACATCTTCACACAGTGTGCTGATGGGGTGTTTGAGGCCTTCCCGGTTAACAGCTGGTACAACTTCACACCGATATCCAAGCACAGGACTCTGACAGCAGAGGAGGCTGAGGAAGAGTGGAGCAGGTCAGGGATTGGCGGTGGTCACAAGTTAGCTGCATGTATGTCACTTTTAAATGTCCACTTTTACAGGAGGAACAAAGTGGTGAACCATTTCAGCATCATGCTCCAGCGAAGGTTGCGTGAGGACCAGGGCGAGGATGAGGAAGAGGAGAGTGAGAAGTCTGGAAAGAAGAAGAAGGGTGGCAGAAAGGGGGGTGACCTGCGCATTCATGACCTGGAGGAAGAACTGGAGATGAGCAGCGAGGACAGTGACTGGAGTGCTGGAGAAGGTACACCCAGACCACCCCGTCCTCACCCTCATCTCCACGGCTTGAACCTGCCACTGAACAGTGAGAGCATGATGATATTTTCTCTTCACACAGAGGGAGAAAACAAGAAACCTAAAAAAACCTCAGTCAAAGGGAAAGGGAAGAAGAAGAAGAGGAAGGATGACAGTGAGGCTCTGGAGGACAGTGATGATGGTGATTATGAGGGCCTGGAGGTGGATTACATGTCTGATGAAAGCAGGTCAGCTTGGTTGTTCCACAGCTCCAATGTCTTTTCCTTATTTCTTTAATATTTTAAGCATTTCATTATTTCTTCTGTGAGCAGCTCAGAGGAAGAACCAGAAAAAGGAAAACCCAACAAAGGAGAGGACGTCCCTAAAGGTTTGACCATTTGTGACACCTCCATCTGTTAGCACTTCTCTCCGTATTGGCCGTCACACACTGGTCCTTTTACAGGAATAGATGAGGCGTCAGAAAGTGAGGAAGAGAGTGAGGAGGAGAAGCAGAACAGCGAGGAAGCCAAAGAGGAGGAGGAAGAGGAGGAAGGAAAGAAAACTCCAGTCCAGTTGGAGAAAAAGAAGAAAAAAGGTGATGAATCACACAACTGTAGATAAAATGTGAGTGCTCATAAATGACTTGATGGGGGAATTTTGACCCACGTGGACGTGTGCTTGTGCCACAGACAGCAGTGGCGAGTCGGACAGCTCGGACGACAGTGACATTGAGGGAGAGGCGACCTCAGCTCTCTTCATGGTGTGTTTATTTAAGTCTGGTGTTGAGTTTCTATGCATAGATTTGGGTTTTGCTTTTTTTTAAGATTGCTTTCAAAAATCTCTCTTTTCTTCTTTCAGAAGAAGCGCACCCCCCCAAAACGTGGAGGTGGCCGCGGTTCCGCAGGCAGCTCCAGGACCGGCAGTCGCCCAGGGACACCGTCTATAGACTCTGCCTCCACCTCCAATACGCTCCGAGCTGCTGCCAGCAAGCTGGAACAAGGTGCCGGGAAGCTGATTAAAGCCAGTAAAATAAACGCCTGAAAGATACAGGAACCATCATGGCCGCCGCCTTTATGTTACATTTGAGTCAAACGCACTTTTGTCCCCACAGGTAAGAGGCAGGCTCCTGGCCCCGACTGTCCAGCTGCCAAAAGACTGAAAATGGAACCCAGCAGTCAGAGCCCAGGGCCGTCTGGAAAGAGCACCCCACAACCCCCATCAGGCAAATCTACTCCCAGCTCAAGGTACAGCACCAGTCCCTCCACCGTGAAGTAGGTGAACCCATCACAAGCTACATCATAACATCTGTATTTCTTCTGCTCAGCGACATTCAGCTGACGGAAGATGCCGTCCGACGGTACCTAATCCGGAAACCGATGACCACTAAAGACCTCCTGAAGAAGTTCCAGACAAAGCGCACGGGGCTGAGCAGCGAGCAGACCGTCAATGTCCTGGCACAGATCCTGAAGCGGCTCAACCCAGAGCGAAAAAACGTTAATGACAAGATGCACTTTTACCTGATGGAGTAATCGTACAGGAAGAGTCCAGAGCTGAAGTGAAGAATTCTGTAAATAATAGGGTTTTGTTAGTACTTTCCTAACGGGTCACATGTGTTTTTTCATTTTGTGTTGTGTTGAGTAGAATAAAAATGTAGAATTATGTAGCCTTTTCATTTGTTTTCTTTGTTTTCAGTACATGATTAGATTGAAGGATATGATAATGCCTGTGGTTCCACTTAAAGTGCAATGAGTCTTTTGAGGTGGAACCAAACAAAAAGGTTATTTCTAAGTGTGTTTGTGTGTATGTGTCCCTCCAGCTGTAGTGCGTGAGTATCCATAATAATCCATAAGGGAAAGCTAATTTATTATGGTTTCAGATCCCTGAATGACTTTGCCTTAGGTTGTCATCTTTATAAAATCAATTTTTGTCGTTCTGGCGCTTAGCAAAATAATAACAAATTTTAGAGACTCTCAGACCATAGATCTAAAGATCAAAGGAGATCATAGAGATCCAACCTATTAGGTTACATTACCTTCTATAACTACTGCAATTTATGCTATATAAAAAGTGACGTGGGGAAATGTCCTGATTGACTGAGGTGTGTGCATCCAAGTATTTTTTCCAAGGTATATGGCAAATATTCCATCTAGTGACAAATATTTACAGCTAGTCTTGTTTTTAGGATTTCTTGACTCTAGACTGGTTAATGGATTTAAGTGAGATTTTGAAGAAAATGTTGATAATGGTCCAAGGGAGAGTTGATTTAACTTTGTTTCAGATTCCTAAAGGGTTTCACCTTTGATTTTCTAAAGATCAAGGCCAAGGTGCTTTGATGGTAAAGCAACCTACTACAAGAGCCTGTGTTAGGTTCAAACAACCTGAAACACGAGAAAAACAAATGAGGCAAAGACAACAGTTTGAATTTTACTTGCAAGGAGATCTGTAACTGAGCACATCTCCCACCATCCTTGTTTTATTGAGATTAGGAGGTCCCTAGTTACAAAAGTCAAATGTGTCTAAGGGAGGGGAAAACACAAGATAGCAGGTCTCAAACAGAGCAAGAGACTGTAAATCATAATGGTGAGATTATACGTAGGCCTTCACTGATTTGATTAGCTTAGCACACAGACAGCACATTCTTCTATATCAGACAGATTAAAAGAACATCTTCTGGGTTCGGCCCCGCAGCTCTGTCTCCAGTCAATGTCACTTCTCCAACAGCCGCCGCATTTCTGTCGCCCTTGACCAGAGAAGTTCGAGGTGACATACCAAGCATCATGAACATTAAGCATTAGCAGATAATAAGAAACATTAAGTAATGAGAGACAATATAACAAGAATAAAGAATATAACAAGGCAAAAGCAAATAAGAGATAACTTTAACATAATGGATCTAACAGCCTGCTTTTGACCATCTGGCATTTTTTAAAATAGCAAAGATTAAAGACTCATTAACTATTGATTTAAATATCAAAGGACATCATAGACATCATAGACATCAAAGACCACAAATCAACCTATTACATTAGATTTTATCACGACTGCAATACATTATACAAAAGGCAACGTGGGGAATGCACCTGATCAACTTAGGTCTGGGCAGATTGTTTAATTATCTGTTTTATTTATATATTGAACAATACAGTGGAAAAATAGATTGTGTTGGCCCTGTTGACTTGTGTTGGAAACTAATTGCATCTCCAATTTGGTACTGGAGCCAATATTAGAGGTGAACTCTTCCAGTCGATAATATTAAGGAACAGAACAGTAAGCAGAGCCATACAACCGACAAGTTACTCTGGATTTATTATGCATATGTTCTATATGGTGTTTGATCTTGGCGATATCCGAGGATGTGAAGAACGTCATTTTACGTCAACTTTATATAGATTTGAAGATATTCTGAATGATCTAATGGCACGAAGCACACGCTTAACTGAAGTGTATAAGCCTACTAAGGATACACATCCTTACTGCTCCCGTTATTATCCAATTGTCTGTTTGTCTCCACACAGAGTGAAACATTGCTGCAGTTTGACACAAGCAGAGCTCGTTAAGGGATCAACCTCAATAAAGCCAGCCATGACTTCCAAGGTGAGATTATAAAAAAAACCCAACAGAAGTCTAATGCATTCTTGTCAATAGTTTAACTGTCAGCAGTTCAATGTATCATTTCAATTCACAACAAAGCTTAGTACTTGCATGGACAAATTTGATCACCGAATATTATTGTTTGTTCTGTGCAGGAAAACAGCAATTTATCGGTCACAGAATACACAGTCCGAATTGCAAAGTGAGTAGAGAAATAAAATGAAAGGGCTGCAAAACCAGTCCATGCACTATTCAATTTATTCAGGTTGTACTAAAGTAAAAGAGGCCTGATGTATATATTGTGTGGCTGTTTACATGTAAAGTCTTGCTTTTTTTTGGAGGACTTTTCCACAAAATTGTGCTTGTGTTTATCTTTAATGTAAGGTTGTGGGTTGTCATTTGAATATACTTTTTAATTTTAATGTTGTCTTTTGATATGTCATAGAAACACTGGCAAGAAATACAATATTATGGCTTTCAATGCTGGGGACAGGGTCGACTCTTCTACGTGGACACAGGTGGGCTTCATATTATGACTTGATAGTTTGAGCTTCGTTGCATTACGAAGTGGCCTCTGTCCCTCACAGGCTCAAATGGAGAGAGACCTGAGTGCTCGTCAGTTCTCTGAAGAGCAGAAGGTGCCAGAAAGTAGACCTGGTAGTGAGTTTGGCAGAAAGCAGTGTGGAGAATCTCGGCGAAAGAAGTTTGGCATTGAGAAACGTGAGTTCAAAGCGGAGGACCAGCCCTGGATTCTCAACGTCAATGGAAAAGAGGGCAGGAGGTGAGGATAGAAACACTGTTGTCACATCTGAATGACCCTGCTGCATGTGCTGCTGCTGAATTTACATTTGCCTGATACTCTGTTTCTGTTAGGTTCAAAGGCCAAAAGAGGGGCGGGGTCACAGAACATGCGTCCTACTACATCTTCAAAAAAACCTCTGAAGGGGAGTTTGAGATCTTCCCGGTTAACAGCTGGTACAACTTCACACCGATATCCAAGCACAGGACTCTGACAACAGAGGAGGCTGAGGAGAAGTGGAGCAGGTCAGGGATTGGCGGTGGTCACAAGTTAGCTGCATGTATGTCACTTTTAAAAGTCTGCTTTTACAGGAGGAACAAAGTGGTGAACCATTTCAATATCATGGTTCAGCAACGGTTGCAGGACGACCAGGGCGAGGATGAGGAAGAGGAGAGTGAGAAGTCTGGAAAGAAGAAGGGTGGCGAAAAGGGGGGCGACCTGCGCATTCATGACCTGGAGGAAGAACTGGAGATGAGCAGCGAGGACAGTGACTGGAGTGCTGGAGAAGGTACACCCAGACCACCCCGTCCTCACCCTCATCTCCACGGCTTGAACCTGCCACTGAACAGTGAGAGCATGATGATATTTTCTCTTCACACAGAGGGAGAAAACAAGAAACCTAAAAAAACCTCAGTCAAAGGGAAAGGGAAGAAGAGGAAGAGGAAGGACGACAGAGAGGCTCTGGAGGACAGTGATGATGGTGATTATGAGGGCCTGGAGGTGGATTACATATCTGATGAAAGCAGGTCAGCTCAGTTGTTACACAGCTCCAATCTTTTTTTCTTTATTATTTTCTAATTAATTTAAGCATTTCTTTCTTTCTTCTGTGAGCAGCTCAGAGGAAGAACCAGAAAAAGAAAACCCCAACAAAGGAGAGGACGTCCCTAAAGGTTCGACCATTTGTGACACCTCCAACTGTTAGCACTTCTCTCCGTATTGGCCGTCACACACTGGTCCTTTTACAGGAATAGATGAGGCGTCAGAAAGTGAGGAAGAGAGTGAGGAGGAGAAGCAGAACAGCGAGGAATCCGAAGAGGAGCAGGAAGTGGAGGAAGGAAAGAAAAAAGGTGATGAATCACACAACTGGAGATAAAATGTGAGCGCCCTTAAATGATTTGATAGGGGAATTTTGACCCACGTGGACGTGTGCTTGTGCCACAGACAGCAGTGGCGAGTCGGACAGCTTTGATGACAGTGACATTGAGGGAGAGGCGACCTCAGCTCTGCTCATGGTGTGTGGATTTAAGTCTGGTGTTTCTATGCATAGTTGTTGGTTTTTCTTCTTTAGATTGCATGAAAGCATCTCTTCTTTCCTTGTTCAGAAGAAGCGCATCCCCCCGAAACGTGGAGGTGGTCGCGGCTCCGCAGGCAGCTCCAGGACCGGCAGTCGCCCAGGGACACCGTCTATAGACTCTGCCTCCACCTCCAATACGCTCCGAGCTGCTGCCAGCAAGCTGGAACAAGGTGCCAAAAAGCTGATTAAAGCCAGTAAAATAAACGCCTGAAAGATACAGGAACCATCATGGCCGCCGCCTTTATGTTACATTTGAGTCAAACGCACTTTTGTCCCCACAGGTAAGAGGCAGGCTCCTGGCCCCGACTGTCCAGCTGCCAAAAGACTGAAAATGGAACTCAGCAGTCAGAGTCCAGGGCCGTCTGGAAAGAGCACCCCACAACCCCCATCAGGCAAATCTACTCCCAGCTCAAGGTACAGCACCAGTCCCTCCACCGTGAAGTAGGTGAACCCCTCACAAGCTACATCATAACATCTGTATTTCTTCTGCTGCTCAGTAATATTCAGCTGGCGGAGAAAGTC
Organism: Takifugu flavidus; assembly: GCF_003711565.1. NCBI lineage: Eukaryota > Metazoa > Chordata > Actinopteri > Tetraodontiformes > Tetraodontidae > Takifugu > Takifugu flavidus. The sequence goes on along the minus strand of NC_079537.1, from coordinate 6,335,027 downwards.
ATCCAGCGGTCCCTGATGCGGAGACCGATGACCACCAAAGACATCCTGAAGAAGTTCCAGACAAAGTGCCCGGGGCTGAGCAAGGAGCAGACCATCGAAGTCCTGCAACAGATCATGAGGCGGCTCAAACCAGAGCGAAAAGTTATGAATGACAAGATGCACTTTTACCTGATGAAGTAATCGTACAGGAAGAGTCCAGAGCTGAAGTGAAGAATTCTGTAAATATTCCTTTTTTAGAACACCCTTAAGTGGTCACACATGATTTGTTTTTTCATGATTGGTGTTCTGTGTTGAGAAGAATAAAAATGTAAAATGGTGTAGTCTCTTTCGTTTTTCTTCAGTACATGATTAGATCGGAGTGTTGTGGGGTCTGAACACATGGGTGAGGATGTGATGACGCCTGTGGTTCCACTCAGTGCAATCACTCTTTTGAGGGGGAACCAAACAAAAAGGTTTTTTCTAATTGTGTGTGTGTGTGTGATTGCGACCGTACGGCCGTTTGATCACCTGTTCTGAACATCAATCATTCTTTCAGCATGTGAGTAAACACTTCGGACAGATCAGCAACTTGCAGAGCTGCTTTCTGAACAAAAGACTCGGTGTTTGTTACCAACATCAGTGCTGTTACCTGATCTAAATTAATACATTTATTGCGTTTTATAATACCAGTAACAAGTTGAAATTTTCTGCATGCTGACAGGAAGTCAGACGCTTTTGTCCAAGTTAATCCTGAGAAAATACTCTAATCATTTTACCCAGTCACATGTAGCTATGCTAATCTGTTAAATACTGTATATATGAAACATGAGCATTGACATGAGCAAACATGAGCATCTGTAGTGGTGAAGAGATTTACCGGTCATCTTCGTTCCTACCCTCACCTATGGTCATGAGCTTTGGGTCATGACCGAGAGAACAAGATCACGGGTACAAGCGGCTGAAATGAGCTTCCTCCGTAGGGTGGCTGGGCTCTCCCTTAGAGATGAGAAGCTCTGCCATCCGGGAGGAGCTCGGAGTAGAGCCGCTGCTCCTCCGCGTTGAGAGGAGCCAGATGAGGTGGCTTGGGCATCTAGTCAGGATGCCCCCTGGACGCCTCCCTGGTGAGGTGTTCAGGGCATGTCCCTCCGGTAGGAGACCCCCGGGAAGACCCAGGACACGTTGGAGAGACTATGTCTCTCGAATGGCCTGGGAACGCCTGGGGATCCCCCCGGATGAGCTGGAAGACGTAGCTGGGGAGAGGGAAGTCTGGGCTTCTCTTCTTAGGCTGCTGCCCCCGTGACCTGACCCCAGATAAGAGGTAGAGGATGGATGGATGGATGGATGGATGGATGGATGGATGGATGGATGGATGGATGAAACATGAGCTCCAAGGACGACAGACCTTTACTGTTTTCAATTTTAATGACTTCATTTACACACATACAGCTGAGGATCAAACCAAAATGTATTTGATGGAAGAGCTGTTTCTGCATTCATATTAAATTAAAATACAATTATCCTTTTTCACTCTGGCTGTTGTTGGATTTCATATTTTCTGTAAAATGTATCATGATAGATGAAAACGAAAAGAGTTTCCATTCCATAATTTTCGAGGATCCAATGCAGCTTTCTGGATAGAATTACTGAGGCGGTTGTTCATCTGGAAGGTTCCGGCAGATGACGGAGATGCGACGCAGACGAGGCACCTTACGACCATTAAAGACGGACTCATCCTCTTTAAGGATCTCATGAGTGAAGTTATATCTTGCCTGGTCCCTACATGAGTGAAAATGGAGAAACTATTTTAAAGGGCAATTCCTGTGTTTGCCAACAAATTCAAAAGATTTTGCATTTTTAATACTGATGAATAGAACACAGTTTGGGTCAGAACATTTTCACTACCACAAATACTTTAATAATTACATATTTTAGCTGCGATCTAAAGATTAAGATAAAGCCCGACACTTCACCTGCAGTCACAGGTGATATATCGAACCTGAGAATGTAGAGAGATCGTTGTGGCAGAAGCAGGTCCAACCGTTCGCTGGTGTCATTCTCCCTCACCAGACGCATCACGCAGTCGGACAGAAGGTTGATCCCAGCAATGGTGCTGCCGCAGAACTAGAAACAGGACAAACACCAGAAAACAGCAGTGAAGACGCGGGCCACATCTGTTATCAAAAACATCGGCCGATCCCTACTTTAATGCTGTCGATGTGAGGCTTGATGAATCCATTCTTGTCCAGATCTAGAACGTGGACAGGCCCGAGGAGAGGGCTGCCCTCTGCAAACGCTACGGAGCGCACACGCTGGATGATCTCCTCACATGCTTTCCCCCAGCTCACTCGCTCGGTCTCACGGAACCCGTGGATAGCCTGGGAAGAGCCACACAGCGCCAACAAATCCACAAGTAATCCAAGTACCAACAATTTCATCATCTGGCTTTATGATCAAGCTGCCATGGAACTTTGTTTCTTAAATGTCAGGGAAACATCCGAGTATGGGTTGACTAGGTTTACTTAGGTTTTGCTTTATGTTTTTAGGGGATGTGTTGTTTGTAACAAATTGTGAGGGCAATCAACAGTCAATTACACACTTGGCAGATATAGTGAGGTAGTAAATAGGTGAAGACAACTTTAAATATCCTTCTTTAAGATGCGTTCGTAGGAATAATGAGGCCAACATAACTTGACCTTAACATGAGGAGCAGTATGCGACCCTCACGTGATGTCCGCGAGACCCTTGAGGGAAACCACGCAGTTAGCTTCTTCAGACTTACATCATCCCAGTGGTCAAATTCGTATCGTTTCTTCTTCAGTCCTGGGTCCAACTCTCTAAGAAGAGCCTGCTCCTCCTCCTCGGTGATGAAGCCCGTCCTCACCTGCACCTGAGACCCGAGCTTCTGCACCAGTTCCCGGCTTGACCCGACGATAAGCGCCTCGTCCGGAGCAGAGAACGGCCCGCTGCTCACGCAGCGCTGAAGACTGTTGCCGAGAGCCGGTTTGTGAACTCCTTTGATTATTGTCAGCAATAGTTTCATCCTCCTGCCTCAAATGTTGACAGTCATTTCCAACACACAGTACTTTTTTTACAATCAGATTCGAGTTCGGTGTCAAACTGGAGTGTTGGGCGCCATGTTTAACGCGCAATGCACACTGGGAATTGTAGTGTTCCAGGACAGTACAGGTCGGTGAGATAAATCGAGCAGTGACTTGCGGGTGGAGTTCTTCATATTGACCACTGGGCGGCAACATATCACAATAATTCTGCGAGTCAACGGCAGCGTAATCATCTCATTTAAAAACAGACAGGTGTTTAAACGCGATAAAACTAAAAAAAAAAAAAAAAAAATCTTTTGATTTAATTCATTAATCTATTATTTAAATGAACGTTTTCTAAATTGTACAGAATATAGTGAAGTATTGTAACAGATGCAAACGCCTTGTGAACAATACCTTTAGTCTATAAATCCCTGCTTTTCTTTAATTAGACCTAAGTGGGATGCATATGGTATATACATTAGACACTGAAGCTGTCCTCCTTATTTGCCAGAATGCTGCACAGTGAGGTTTTTCTATTACAGCAAATGTTGTCTGCATCAATCAAGGACTGTTATACACATTTCACAACAAAGCCCGGACACTTCTTTAACACATTAGCAAACCAAAGGGGTCATTTGGTACAGCGGTTTTATCGAAAGGCACACTAACGCTCAGGTTTTTAACTTCCATGTCACCGAAAGGTGACAGAGGGCCTCGCTTAAAACCGTTGAAGAGGCAGGAAAAATAAATGGAGCATTAAAATGGAAGAGGGTTCGGAGATGATGAAGCATTGCCCTCATCGCCGTCTGCACTGGAGATTCTGCCAGAAACAAAACTGACCCACATAAGTGCACGCGGGGTATCTTCTCTTCCATTTTGAGGTTGTTTCCAGATGCACTCTTTGCTGGTTAGGTGAGCAAAACCACATAGCTAGTGCAGGGTGGTGCTACACCACCTCCGAGCTGGGTAATAATTCTGGCCAGTGTTTACCCACAGTTGTGTCTACACTCGTGTGCATACGTGTGTACATCCACCGCTCACACACACAAGGAGTATTAGTGCTCCTTCCTCGAGCCGGTCTCGGTCAGCGAGCATCCACAATACGCCTAACTCACCCCCCACCACCCTCCTCCAGCCCACAACCTCGCTGCTAATGTGGGGCCCGTTTCATTGTCAGATGCCATGTTGCCTCCCCCAGCGGCGCATTCATCCAGCCATGATGAATGTTTTGGGTTCGCATTCAAACTCCCAGTTGGTGCGCTCGTTTAAGGCCTCTGCATTACCGTCGGCCGGCCTCTCCTGGAGGCATCATTAAGCCTTCGCTTGAATCACGCAATTTAAGCTGAAAGGAGCCAGAAAAATGCTCGGCGGCGGGCGGCTTGACGAGGTGCGCCGGCGCCGTCTGCTGACGGTAGGAGGAACCCTTGTTGGGGAATGAGCACTAAAGAGTTTTGGCTCGATTCTGCATTAGGTCTTTTTCCTCATCCGTCTGTAAACAGGCGGCTGCGTGCGGTTTGGGTCCGGCCTCGTCTCTCCGACGGAGCGGGTTCAGCAGGGGCGGAGTGCTCTACATGCATCCGGCCATTGAATTATTCAGCCTTATGAATCATTGAGTCACGACACTCCTTTTTAGGCCCTCGCCTCCGAGCAGCAGCCGCACAGCTGCCCACCGTTTGGAGCATCTGAGGCGGGAGGGAAACCGGGGGAGAACGATCCAGAAGCTTGGAGCGTGAGCGATGGGATGACTGGCGTCCCGCACGATGGAATGTGCCGGAATCCAACTTTGGGCGTTGATTCCGCTCTTCGTTCTGTTGTCCTTAGGGGACATTCTTGCCTGGCACACTTGGGTGTGGGGGGGTCACACAGTTGTCTCAGCTGGGAGGTTCAGGGTTCAGTCCCGGCTCAGGCCTTCCTTGGTGGAGGTGACATGTTCTTGCCCCAACTGTGTTGGGTCAGGACAACCTTTGTTGGACACCCCCACTGGGATGTGAGTGACTGGTGCATGTGGATGAACTGGTGACTTACTCTCCCTCCGGTCTGTCCAGGGTGTCTCTCACATTTCTGTCCAGGGTGTCTCTCTGACCAGGGTGTCTCTCAACTGTCTGACCAGGGTGTCTCTCAACTGTCTGACCAGGGTGTCTCTCACCTGTCTGACCAGGGTGTCTCTCAACTGTCTGACCAGGGTGTCTCTCACCTGTCTGACCAGGGTGTCTCTCAACTGTCTGACCAGGGTGTCTCTCACCTGTCTGACCAGGGTGTCTCTCTGACCAGGGTGTCTCTCACCTGTCTGACCAGGGTGTCTCTCAACTGTCTGACCAGGTGTCTCTCAACTGTCTGACCAGGGTGTCTCTCACCTGTCTGACCAGGGTGTCTCCCACCTGTCTGACCAGGGTGTCTCTCACCTGTCTGACCAGGGTGTCTCTCAACTGTCTGACCAGGGTGTCTCTCTCACTGTCTGTCCAGGGTGTCTCTCACCTGTCTGACCAGGGTGTCTCTCACCTGTCTGTCCAGGGTGTCTCTCAACTGTCTGTCCAGGGTGTCTCCCACTTTTCTGTCCAGGGTGTCTCTCAACTGTCTGACCAGGTGTCTCTCACCTGTCTGACCAGGGTGTCTCTCACCTGTCTGACCAGGGTGTCTCTCACTTTTCTGACCAGGGTGTCTCTCAACTGTCTGTCCAGGGTGTCTCCCACTTTTCTGTCCAGGGTGTCTCTCATGTCTGACCAGGGTGTCTCTCACCTGTCTGACCAGGGTGTCTCTCACCTGTCTGACCAGGGTGTCTCTCAACTGTCTGACCAGGGTGTCTCTCACCTGTCTGACCAGGGTGACTCTCACCTGTCTGACCAGGGTGTCTCTCACTTTTCTGTCCAGGGTGTCTCTCAACTGTCTGACCAGGGTGTCTCCCACTTTTCTGTCCAGGTGTCTCTCACCTGTCTGACCAGGGTGTCTCTCACATTTCTGTCCAGGGTGTCTCTCTGTCCAGGGTGTCTCCCACTTGTCTGACCAGGGTGTCTCTCCTGTCTGTCCAGGTGTCTCTCACCTGTCTGACCAGGGTGTCTCTCAACTGTCTGTCCAGGGTGTCTCTCACCTGTCTGACCAGGGTGTCTCTCACATTTCTGACCAGGGTGTCTCTCAACTGTCTGTCCAGGGTGTCTCTCAACTGTCTGACCAGGGTGTCTCTCAACTGTCTGACCAGGGTGTCTCTCATCTCTCTGACCAGGGTGTCTCTCACTTTTCTGTCCAGGGTGTCTCTCATCTCTCTGTCCAGGGTGTCTCTCACTTTTCTGACCAGGGTGTCTCTCACCTGTCTGTCCAGGGTGTCTCTCATCTCTCTGTCCAGGGTGTCTCTCATCTGTCTGACTATGGTGTCTCTCACCTGCCTGTCCAGGGTGTCTCTCATCTCTCTGTCCAGGGTGTCTCTCACCTGCCTGTCTTTCCAAGGTGTCTCTTACCTGTCTGTCCAGGGCGACTCTCACCTGTCTGTCTGTCCAGGGTGTCTGTCAACTGTTTGTCCAGAGTTCTCCTGGTACATGCGTCCAGCAGACAGAGATGAGAATGACAACATGGGTCCATATTTCTGAAAACTGTCCACCTCATGTTAAATGTACATTTGATAAAGACATCAGCTTAAACTGATTAAAAGATGAGGGGACTGTTTCCATTAACATCTACATTAACCTAAAGCTGCACAATATGCTCAGACTTGTGCTTTTGTAAATTTCACGCGCACGCAATTTTGATTTTATTTTGTTTTAACCATGCGCGCACGTTCCGATCTGACGCTGACACCCCGTTTAAGGACGCGCCATTATTGATCGGCTCTCCCACTCCCATCCCATTCTGATCTCCACAGAGTCACACAACTCCGCCGGTCCCCCTTAAACTGTAAATTGACGTTCATTTCCCTTCCACAGAGGCGGTTATTTCTGGAGTCAATCAATTAGGTCACATAATAGATTTAGAGAATGGTGTCTTGCGATGTTGCGGGTTTACACCCCCCTATATCCCCCCCACCCCCAGTGCATGATTGGTGGATCTCTACTCGTTGCCAAATAACCGTCTTCTCCTTTACAAGGTGGAAAAAGATGAAGGTCAGACTGGATCTGACTCAGTCTACCTGTGACCTTTATTTGGGGTTAGGGTTAGTTTCAAGAAAAAATCTATGCATTTGTATCACAATCAATCAATCTTTTGGCGTTAGCGCATTATGATCACACCTTCCGGAGTGGTGGAAGCTGGGGGGGTGGGGGGGGGCAGGATCCTTGGCTGGGTTTTTAAGGAGGGTGGGAGGGAGGGAGAGATGAGAGCTCTCTCCGTCCATTAATTTCCAAATGTCTGTTGCTAAGAATAGACTCCCTCCTCCCCACCCTTCCACCTCAACCACGCTCGCAGACCTGCGCGCACATCCGCAGCCAGCGCGCCTTTACTCCAACGCGTGCGCGCCGTCATTGTCGGCTTGGGTTGCAGCTGTTTTCTTTGCGTGAGCTGCGTGACGGCAGGCTACCCCACCTTTTTTCACCCAAAACAGACGGGGGTGCGCGCCTTGGTAGAGCCGTTTTTTCCAATGACGCGCACGGGAACGGGAATGGGGGTGTAAGGTGTCACATACCGTGTTTCAAATCGTGCTGTCAAGACTAAAAAAATGACAACGAGAACAGCCAAATTCCCAGATATGAGCGATTCCCTCCAGCCGGCCGTCTGAAGTTGCTGCGTGCGTGCGTCAGTGCGCGGCAGCCGCAGGAGGAGCGGGCTCTCACTGCGGCTGCCGCGCACTGGCGACGCCGGAGCGCGCGGGACTCTCTTTCATTTAAAGACATCGACTCTGACCCCACTTCCAGAACCAGACACAGCCCCATCTTTCCTTCCTTTTACCATCTTCACATCCGTGCGCCCCCCCCCCCCCCCCCCCCCCCTCCTCCCCTTGGGGGCAGCTGGATGAAAAGAGAGAGAGAGGAGAGAGAGGGAAGGAGAGAGAGAGAGAGAGAGCCAGGGCATTCAGGTTTTCAACAGTGCGGATGAAGGTAGACTTCCAGGGGCGGGGATGGTGAGGGGCTACTTCGGCATCACTGCGCTTCGAACGGCGGGACCGAGGTCATGAGAGGCGGCGGAGAAGCGGCCGTCGCCCCCGCGTCTTCGACGACGGTGTCCGTGTGTCGCTTAACGAGCTTCCGGATGGTCGCGCCCGCAGGTGACGGGAAGAAGGCGACGCTTTCAGCCAGGCAGGACGCTGCCGGAGCCGCCTGAGAGAAGCGAGGGAATGACACCGAGCTTTCAGGGGGAAAACGGTATTTTTTATCTCTCCTTTCCTGCCCAGATCCTGAACTGAAAAAAAGAGAGAGAAAAAGCCACCTTTTTGCCGCGTTCTCCAGGCTGGTCGCGGGGGGGGACATATTACCGCCACACGCCGTGCCAAACATTGCGGATGTTTCGAAAATAAATAATTAATTGCATCTTTTACCTCCTCGATGCCTTTCTGTCTATTGGGAAGCGGCTCCACGATGCCAAATTGAGAGCTGACGGACTAGAGGGGCCGATAACTGCTGTCTGATTTACGCTCCTGTCCCGACGCTGATTGTGCTTCACGCTGTCATTTACAAGCTGTCATGACTGTGAGGGGATAAATCGTCCGGCGACGCGCAGGAGGCTGCGGTGCGCTCTGGTGGGAACCACGGGGAACATGAAGCCTTCCGTCGCCCCGTGATTTCAGGAAACCTGCTTCTTTTTTTTTTTTTTTTCTGGAGCGGACAGAGCGGAGGCGCCAACAGACCGAACGACATCACGTTTGATTTCTTCACACCCACAACTGGCCCTTAGCAGAGGCGCGCAGAGATCGGATGGGCGGCCTCGTCTGCTGAAGCCGGAGGTGTTCGGAAGCCCGCAAGAACCCCCCCCCCCCCCCCCCCCACACCACCACCCCCCCCACCCGTCGTGCATATGAGACGTTCCGATCCAGATGGGATGTAATGTTGTGTGGCTGCACTACGACTGAGCATTGGTCTCGTTCTCCGCTGCTTCGTGAAGATTGGCTTTTGGTGTCCACACTATGGCACGGTTCGGAGATGAAGTCCCGTCCAGGTATGGCGGGGGGCCCGGCGGAGGGGGCCCGGGCGGCCGCGGAGGCAGCCGGCAAGGTGGGCCCCACGGGCATGGACACGGCCACGGGCATGGCCACGGTCACGGTCCTCCTGGAGGACCCGGAACCCAGAGAATGTACAAGCAGTCCATGGCGCAGAGGGCCCGGACCATGGCCCTGTATAACCCCATCCCCGTGCGCCAGAACTGCTTCACTGTCAACCGCTCGTTGTTCATCTTCAGTGAGGACAACTTCGTCCGGAAATACGCCAAAAAGATCACCGAATGGCCATATCCTTTAGCGCCCGTTAGTGAGTAACAGGCGCGCGCGCGCGCGCGTGTGATTATCCAGAAAGAGGTGAGTCTGAAACCGGAGACGAACGTCTGATCCGCCTGATCGATACTTCGCTGTTTATTTTCTTTACCATAAATTAAAGAGGCGATATCGGGCTGTGACGAACGTGTAGGACCTCGCGGATCAATGCGCGCCCACGTGAGCACGGAGACCAGGTGAAGGTTGCTCATGGAATTTAGAGTTAATTAAGATGGAAAGGCCAGAAGCGGCGTTGTTAAAGGGGGGCTGTTCATCGCCACTTTAGCAACCAATCACATTTGTCATCGCGAGCCACGGTCCTGTGTGACGCTCCTGACATATGATACCTGTGTGCGCGTGTGCGTGCGTGATAGTAGTGGTGTTGGGGGGGTGTCTAGGGGGCGCTCCTGGATGCTGATGTCAGCATGTGCAGCACATGGTGCTGGTGGAACAGGATCAATGGGGGAGGGGAGGAAAGAAGAGTTTGTGCATGTGTGTGTGCGCGCGCGTGCACGCCAGCCTGCCCTCACTTTCATACACTCACACTCCCGTTTCAGCACGGTGCAGGTGTGAGGCTCAGCTAGCCTGGATGTGTGGCCTCTTAACTCCTTTATCTCAGCGTCTCCGGCTGTGTGATGCACCTGTGACACGTTTCCATCATTTCCTGCGTCCTCGAGCAGGTACAAGCTAACCACACCTGGGAATCAGGAGGCTTTGGTGGTGTCATTTCTCTGATATGTGTTTGTCGTGGTGGAAAAAAAAAAAACCAACACACGTTCCTCCGTTAGGGAAATTTCACTAATGACTGTATTGATTGGTGCCGATGCTTCAGTCGTGACATAACACATGCTAATTGGGCTGTTCCGGTGAGGCGCAGGAGCCGCTTACAAGCAGTGGTGCTTCACAATTACGTTGATTCACTGTCTGAATGGCAGACTCGTGGCAGTGGGAAGGTGAGCCCGTTCAGCAGATTCGATGGTCCTCTTCGGGAAAACCAACATGTCCGCCATCGTTAGCACGACTCACACAGAAGAGTCTTTCAACCATCCAAATATGACCTGGAGGAACATTTTCTACACCAGCTCTCCTGCTGGATCTCTCCTACTGTCAGACACACGTGACTTTTAGCTCCTCACGTGATCTGCTAGCTATGTCAACGGCTACTTTTGTCTGTCATTAAGCTAGCAACCATTTAAAGCCATTTTCATTACATACACAACTACTAAATAACCCTTTCACTAATTGTGAAGTAAAATTAATTAGTTAATTGCTTAACAATACTCCACTGGTAAGCTGTTTGGCGTCCAAATGTTTGCGATGTATTGAAATACCAAAACATTGGCGTAAGTGAAGCATTAGCACACTGATGAAATGACTGACATTTGTCGAATTGAGACCATTTCCGAATCATCAGATGTTTGAATGTCAGCGGATTCATTATTCAGCAGGATTCTGACCTGCAGCGTTGTTTAGTTGTGTCTCTGGACCCCTGGGAGTGAAACCCAAATAACCGTTCTCTTACACCCACATTCAGACACGAGAGGCACAAGGTTGCGTAATTATAATTAGCTTCGCAGTCTTCAGGACTGGTTGGTTTGCTTAAAGGAAATAAGTTGTATATGTTGTTAAACACCCTTAAATGGCTGCGCTGGTATTTTTCTGCACCCATTGATACCAGAACAAGTATTTTTAATTTTATATTTTAATGAAGGTTAATGAAGCCTCTAGGTATAATGTGATAGAGACAGCTGCATCCTTGCTAACACCTATGTTCACATATATATCTGTGCACGTAGAAGAAACATTATAACAGGCAGTGATGTGTTGCTGTATTCCTGTGCTTCCAGAAATATCTTGCTTTATTTCACACAGGAAATGGAAACGTCAAGGGTAATTGGATAGGTTCTTAGAAATTAAATCCTCAGCAGCCACCAGGGTGACCTCTGACCCTTTGTGCACGTTTGACCTTGTCTAATACACACGGTGCTACAGGGTGCACTTAGCATAAATCGTAACCCTTTGACGTATTAGCGTTGTCGCTCCTATTCAGCGTTTGGAAGGAAATAAATTGTTAAAGTATCAGCTGAAACATTCATTCACACGCATGACACATGAATGGAGTTGCCGTTTTAATGTTCCATATCTGATCCCTTGTGACGCAAAATCAATAAGGTATCACATGACTGCACAAAACTAGTGCGGCTAACCTCTGTGCTCAGCTGCTCACAGGGGACCGGCCATAGTGGGTCCTAAATGTTAAAAATAAGAGGGCGCAATGTTCTTAGTTTTAATGCTATAAGGATGTGTTTGCCAATGTGTCTGCTCACCATTGTGTTTCCTTAAATGTTTAAATTATCTAATTAGTTTAAAATGCTGGCATGAGCATGTGTGCATCACTACAAATCCCCCCCACACTTTTAACCCATTTGATGTCAGGACAATTGACTGGTCGCTCAAGACATTTGCAAAAGTGCTAGTGAAAACTAGCTATGTGAGATCCCGTGATGCATTATTTGCTTTAACTAATTTTCGAGAAAAAAATAACTCATATGTGATTTCTCCTCGATTTGGCAGAAGTTACTAAGATTAGCATTAGCTAGTTTAGTGCGCGGGGAAATGAGCTGTGGCTTATTTTGAGGATTGCTGCTTTCATTAATAACATATGTAAAATGGTTTATATGAGTCAATCTGTGGACAGAATAGCATATTTCTGTGCATGCTTACTTATCAAATTCATTCTTCCCTTGCTAAAGCTGCACAGTCTTTTCTGGGATTCGGGTCTTTCACCTCTTTTTTTCCCAAGATAGCGAGACAAATCCGGAAATAGAGAGAAAGATAGAGAGAAGGCTCTGGTTGTTTTGGGGTGGATATGGAGAGTCGGTGATCTCCGCTCACTGCAGAATCTAAATTATTTATTGGCCTTCCTCCAGCCTGCAACCGTCAGCCGATAACGCAGACTTAACGGTGTGCGTTTAAATGCCCAAGCGCCCCAGACCTTGTTTACAGGTCGTTTCTGCCTTTGTTGCCAGTTTTTCCCTCCGTCTCTCTTTTTAATTTCAGCTCACGCAGAGTCGTCAATCTGGTCACATACCCGAGTCTTGATCTTTTACCCCAGGCCAGCCTAAAAATAACAGGAGCTGCTTTAAAAAGACCAGCTTGCACTTCCTCCCCCCCTTTGACATCACAACCTGGTGGTTTTCCGCCATGTGTGGCCTCCCGCAGTGCTTTTAATTCGGAATGAGATTTATTTGACGACGTCTGTGACGACAGCGCATGTATCAGCGTCTGGGCGTAGACTGAAACTCGACCACCGCGTGGATGCTAGCTGGTAACTCTAGCTTTTAGAAAAAGCTTTTAGCTTTTGGAAAATCGACTCACCTGAAATATCAAGTGCTACGCTAATCTGTCTCCGAGCCGGCCGCGTTATTGTTTAAATCATCCTAAATGCACTTTAGTCGTGCGCTTCGGGGCTTCCAGAAAGAGCCGGCGCTTTCTCGGCCCAGACCGTTCGGCCCAACGCTTCCAAACGTATTTACTGTGGAAAGCAAATGCGAAACAACGCTCTGAATGCAGATCGGGGCGGCGCAGTCGCTCCACGTTAATGCGGTATCGTTTGTCTTAGCTTCAGTGGGCAGGTTTCCATATTGGGATGTGCTTAATGTCCCCGTCTCAGCCTTGCCCTTTCTGTCCCGACTCTCCTGCTCTGGTTTACTGTGTAATTGATTAATGGGAAGTGATTTTTTGTCGTTTCCTCTTGTGTTTTGTTACCTGTACTTTTCCTCTTGTGCTCGTATCCCATCCATCATTCCGTCTCTCTCAGTTTCTCTCCAGCTGCAGCGGGTCGACCCGCCTGCTCTCCCATTTGTTCTACCACGTATTAGTGTGTTTGTTTGCATATTCAGCTTGTTGCAATTGCTTTTCTTTCTCGCTTTCTCTCACACACACTCTTCGTGTGTGTGTGTGTGTGTGTGTGTGTGCATTTGTCCTCTGGGCTCAATTTGCCTGCCTCATACCTTTGAAATTCTGGTAATAAATGTGTCAATTGATCTGTATCCTGATTTCCTCCAGGCAGACTCACTGACTTTCACACACACGCACACACACACACACCCAGGCGCGCGCACGCACAAAATGAAGGATATCAATCTTCAAGACTCATCTACTTTGCTTGTCAATCAATATTTGTGATTAATTATTTTTCAGATGCATCTCCTGTTGAGAACTAAAAGTGTTATTTCAGAAAAACAAACCACTTCTCACAGGACGTCGTGACATTTGCAGTTAATCTCTGCGTTCCTTTCTTTCACCCTTCTGCAGTGAATGTAATTAAATATACTGATGTGCTACACATGAAAGACCAACACCTGGACCGTAAGACTGCTCAGGCTCTGTCCTGGAACCAACCATTCCAGGAACCTTTCTTACCAGTTCCTGGGAACCTTCCTCGATGTTCCTTTAAATGTATGTGAAGCAGGAAGCTGACATGTGTGGGAGGGATGTGATGGCTGCTGTGGCTGCTGTGGTCCTTCGGCTTTTCATAATCTTCCCCAGACTTAGTCACCATCTCGAAGTCTCGCTTCCTTTCTCCCTCTGTAAACGCTCTTCTATGAGTCGGGACCTCGTCATCTATCCGCTCCTCGTAGCTTCTCTGCATTTGCTCCATTTTCAAAGTAAAGCTTGCTGAGATTAAATAAACCAACACACTGGCTTAAACATGGCGGGTGAATGGAAGCGGGCCACCAGTCGGCCCCACCCTCATGAATTCCAGGTAATCTGAAAAGTCAGACCCAACTAGGTTCTTCTTTAAGGAGTTTGGGTAGAGGGATCTTCTTTTTTTACCAGATCATTTCAGTGGAAACCCAACAAGTCTTAACAGATCCAGATCAAATGTTCGATATTTCCCACCTTGAAAGAGAGGCTCCCGATGTTCTCGCATCCTCATCTCGATAATAGAACTGGACTCGTCTCTCCTCTGGTGGTCTGTTCCACCAGATCAAAAGGGTCTTCGTGCCTGACCTGCTGCCCCACCAGATTTCACCATAATAAACCACAACAACCGCTCAGAAAATATTAATGACCGCGAAAACGTAGCTTTGCGTCTACAGCGGTGATTTGTGAACCTAATGGAGGAATGCATTCTTTTCTATGGAACTGGGTTTGTCATAACTTCTTAAACTGCTGACAGCAGAATCTCAGCGGCGTGCACCTCGAATCTTGAGCAGAAGATCATATTTATTTCATTTTCCTCTGGCTTTGTCTGCCTCTCTCTACATTTTCTGATTCCCATTTCTCTTGGTGTGCATTCTGGTTCTGTTGAATAATTCAGTTTCAGTTGCAGGGTAGCTCAAACGTGTGTGTGTGTGTGTGTGTGTGTGTTGGTGTGTGTGTGTGTGTGTGTGTGCTGGGGGGGTGATGACGTGAAGCAGCGCTATTTTGGGGATTTGGAATATGTGGAGAGGGAGAAAAATAGAGGCTGAGGGAAGGAGTCTGTGATGGACTGACTCCCCCTCCCCCGCCTGTGTTCTTGGGTCATGTGCTGCATCTGTGACCCGCCAAGCTCCGCCGGTGGGGCTGCGCTCCACCTGCGGGGGCAGTTGGCAGCGGCTCACAAGTGTTTTAAGGAACGCCCACGTGACAGCTCGGTGAAAGACTCGCGGGGTCAAATCAGACCGACGCCGCATCGTCTTCCCGCCGCAGACGCATATGGACACGCCGCTCACATCACACGCAGCCTCCTGCGCTGGGCAGCGGTGAACCTGGTCGGCGTGACGACCGAGGCCTAACAGATGTCAGGCATAAACAGGTGGGAGGAATGGTCGATGATGCTAAATCAGACCGAGTGAGGCCAAATGGGGCTAAAGTGGCCTTCAGGCGTGCACGTTTGTGTGATGCTAAACTGATAACTGAGACGGTGACGTTATTATGGCCAAATATTGGCTTTTTTGATGCAGTTTGCTAGCATCCAAGTCTACGGTAAATATGAAATCATGAGGTCTGCAAGCTTGTGAGACGGTTTTTGAAATATGCAGGGAGTCCGGAGATCACGTGACTCTGATTAATATGTAGAATAAGAACAGGACAGGAATAGAATAAAGCACTTCAGCCATGTCTCTTAGCTTTTATAGCTGCTGATGATCAGAATAATTAGATAAGTTTCAACCACAGCGCTTTATCCAATTCATTTCATCCCCTCAGTGCTTGTGAGAGAAAAGTGACAAGAAAATGAAGAAATCGCTTTAGCTCTTCTGTCAGCACTCTGCAGAATCTGAGAGCAGGAAAGAGCCCAGGTCACATGTTTGGGTTTCATCACCTTTTTTCTTAAGAATGTTTAGGAGCAGGTAATGATGAGCAGGTTGATGTTACTCTATTAAAATCCACCTGAGTAGATTTTAATGTAACTCATTAAACATTTTCCACAAGAACTGAGGAATTTGAATGTTTGGTCGTGAGATCGAGAAGAAAGTTCCACCTGACCAGGATGTTTCATACCTCACGAGCAAATCAAGTGCAGAGCTCCTGCACTCGGCCCCTCCACAGTAGCAAACGTCCCCCGTGCACTTTATCCGTGCACACCATTCATTGGCTTGTGTTTATACAGTATGCCTCACAGGATTTTGGACTTCTTCACTGTCTCGGCCAAGTGTTCCCAAAACTATGCATTCAATCATTGTGCCAGCAGGAAAGCAAGGATTTCCATTTTTCCTCATTAGCCACGCCCCCAGGCTAACTGAGATGAGAACAACGTTCTGCCCAGATGTAGCTTGTATGTAATAGCCTTTCCACTCACGTCGGCAACAGCGGTGCGTCTTATTAATGCTCCTAGGGTTGTGAACCCACAACCTGTGCGTTATGAGGCAAGAGTCAACCAAAATATCATTCCAAAAGAAGAAACACCCGAGAACGCCCCCCCCCCCCAATGTCATCCAGCTGCCCTGCTTGAATACTGTAGATAAAGCATTGCGCCAGAGCGTGTTGCCTGTGGTCTTAGTCACATGCAGCACACAAACCCGTGAATCGCTCTGCAGTCTTTTCACAGCATTCTGAAACACATATGGCTGTTTCCCACGGCTTGGCCGGCTCTGCTCACCATTTCCTCCCGTTCCCGTCTGTCGAGCGGGCGGATGAGTGTGAGCGCTGATGATGAATTGCGGTGAAGAATCCAGGAAAGTGCGAATGAGAGCAAGATATCGTGGATAGCGTTTAAGTGGGAAGATTCCTGGAGGCGCGGTAAACATAACCTTAAATCTTAGCGGGATAATCGCCTTAATCAGAAGAGAGGTGGGCATGTAAACATAATGATATTGCAAAACTTCAGCCATTAAACATTTAGAAGTCTTGTAGTGAGGCCGCAAGAGGCTGCAGTTCAGCCCATAAAACCAGGCCTGGCTTCATCTATATGGAGAACGGTGCCGCCTCCAACGATAGCGGCAGGCTCGGACGGGATATCGCGTTAAATATGTATTTGCTTAACTGGAAATCCACCATGGGCTGAAGCGGGACTGCGGAGGCCGCTCAGGAAGGAGTCCATTATATTTGTAATGCCGCAGTTTTAATATGGTGGCTGAGACGCTCTCGCAAATAACCTTTCAGTCCCTCACACGTGTTGGCATGTCAACGCGTAAAGGTCCGCACAGATCGATTTAAAGTGATGTCGTGATTACAGCTCAGCTTGTAGACACTCTACATGCACACATAAGTGACAATATGATGTATAGTCCTCCATTTATCTCCCCTCCCACTGCACGTGTGTGTGTTTTACCAATAACCTAATTTCAGCTGAAAAAAAGAAAACCCTCCAACCCTCCCTCCCCATCCCATATCTCTCTACATCATCACTCTTCTGCTCTCTTCGCCATCACCTGCCATCTTCCACGCCTTTGCGCGGGTCCTCTCTTCCTTTTCGCCCCTTCGTCCGCTCTCTGCCCGGCCTCGTCCCTATGCGAGTGCTGACGAAGCATCTCATTTCACACCGAACAGAAATGGAGGGGAGGGGAGGGGTATGATTGATGGGTGCACGCGGTGGGGGAAAAGCTCGAAAGAAGAGAGGAAGACGAAGAAAAAACAACCTTAAGCGAAATGGAGTAATTCAAGGGTGTGGTGATAGATAGATGGAGAGAGGTAAAAAATGAGAGAGTGGAGAGAGAAATAGAGAGAGGAGAGAGAAAGCTTAGGAGGACGGACAGAGAGAAATATATCAGTGGGAAACAGGCAGGGTCTTTACTGAAGAGAGAAATTAGGAAAGTGATGGACAAGGTTAAGGCCAGAAGAGAGAGAGAGAGAGAGAGTGTGTGTGTGTGTGCGTGCGTGCATGTCTGCTTGTACACACACATTAGTGATGTACTTTGAAGCCCTGACTTCTTCTGTCTGCCTGCCACCTACCAGCCCCCCCATTTAGACAGTAGGTACAGTGTTTGTACAGTATGGCAGAATTCTGGGCGCCATTTTACTAAATGAAGCTTTTTTAACACACTAAGAGTACAGTCACTTGAACAGCTGCTACCACGGTGATTTGGTTCATTCCTGAACTGTTATCCAGGACTTTGAAAAACCTCAGCGCGTTTCCTCAGAAACGACCCCGATGACTGGTAGTTTGCAGTTGCGTAATTTATTTCTTTTGTACAAGCTGCACTGTGTGTTGTAATCGCTTTGAAAATGGAGCAAAAGTCTAAAACGTTGAAGAATCTACACGTCATCAGCCTGATTTGAATAAACAAACCATACCGATTACCAGAAATGGTTATTGGAGTGAATAAAATCCTGGTAATATAAAATCCTGGACATGGTAGCAAGAGGGCTGTAGTGGATTTTACAATTCAGGTCCTTTCTCTCTCTCACTCACTCACTCACTCACTCACTCACTCACTCACTCACTCACTCACTCACTCACACACACACACACACAGGGGGCAGGGAGGCTAATTGTGCAGTGCACTGGGTGTTGTACTCATAGGCGTTAGGTAAATGTACACCAGTATGGTCGACACACATGCACATACGATCCATTATCCATACGTTTCCATAAATATCCCTCCTTTCTGTCTCTTGCCATTGTCATTTCCCCTCCTCGGATCTACTGAGGGGAGAGTTCCCAAAGGACCCAAGGGGGTACAAAAAAGGAAAACGAGATGGGGAAGGAGTGGAAGGTGGTTTGTGATGATTGAAAATAGAAATTCTAAAATCCTAATTAAACTCAGCAAAAAACAATTAGTTTTTTTGAGTCTCCATGATATTAACAGGTGATTTTCTTTTGAACCCGGCATCCCTTTCACATGCCTCCGATCATCTCTGGTCTTCTACTGTTAATTCAGACAAAAATACCACACAAACATGGCAGAGGACAGTCACACAGTTAATCACACACATTTTGTTATTTACCATTATATATTCATATTTCGTGTCATTCAGTCATAAAGTTTCTTGAATTAAAATTCACCCACATATGTTACAGTGACTTGGCCATCTTCTAATGTCTTTAACGCCTCATTCATCTCACAAGCCTGCTCTTATATGTGTGTTAGGACAGCTTGTCCCCTCCCTCCATTCCTCTCTCATTATGTACGTAGCACTAATGGTGATGTCACAATAAATCTAACCCAGTGTCCAGACACATTACCTCAATTAGAACCTGCTGCAGCTCCCTCTTTGTGTCTCTCTTTGTCCGTCTCTGTCTCAATCCCAGTTGAATATGACTCGAGGCTTGGTCAAGGCTAGACTTTTGGGGTTTTGGTTTTCCATATGACTTGTTCGGCGACATTACATTGCTTATTTTAAATATACTGCGGCTACAATAACCACTTAATATGTGTTCATGTGTCAATTTAATTGCCTTAAATGCCAACGTTGTTATTAAAGACTACTCGACTGCAATTCTAATACCTCTTGTTGACATAGAAATGTAGGACATTCTCTGTCCTGATGGTTTGATATTGTACTGTGTTAATTTGTGTTTGTCCTTGACTGACACCCCTCACTCCATTTGAGTGGATGATTCTTGCTACCATCATTGCCAACTGCATCGTTCTGGCTCTGGAACAGCATCTGCCCGATGGGGACAAGACGCCACTCTCCGAGCGCCTGGTAGGTTAAGTGGAAATACCTCTGTATGCAACCGTCTTACAGCACTCTTTCAATTTCTTGACAAAGTATTGTTCACATGTGAGGCACATTGCTATTGGTGCCATTCACAGAATACACTCAATGTTTGTCAGACAAAAACATCAACAAGGTCAGACAAGACAGGGTGTGAATAATTTTACATTCCCCCCACCCTTTTTTACACCCTTTCCCCTAATTTTCTTTCCCCTCAGGATGACACAGAGCCCTACTTCATAGGGATCTTCTGTTTCGAGTCTGGAATAAAGATTCTTGCCCTTGGTTTCGCCTTTCACAAGAACTCCTACCTAAGGAATGGATGGAACGTCATGGACTTTGTGGTGGTGCTCACAGGGTGAGTGACAGCAAAGAACCTATCACAGCAGATCAACTACTCTTTAGTTAACTAGTTAGCTAGTTATCAGAAGGGCATCTCTCTCTGGGCCACAGGAGCTACATTTAGTTGGCAGGAACCTAATTTATTACTAAACTACTAAACTGACCAGTGGCTTGAAGCCTGACAACAGTTTATTTTCTCTCAGAAACATGAAAATGAAGGTAATTATAATGTGTGTGAGTAAAGCATCTGATGAAATAGAAATAGATGCATGCCCATGTTTCTGCAAAGCTAGCAGATTTGGCTGGCAGGCTACCTAGGGACAACCTCCCGCAGCATCGGGAGCTTCAGCTCGTCGCCTGTAGCCATGGATCAAGATTAGCGCTACCTGTGTATTTAATAGCAACACACGCAAACGTTGCCGTCACAAGATGAGATGACAGGGTTGTGCCAGATTATGTCACTTCACTTGCAACCAGAATAACGTCCACAAGGGAATGAAGCTCTCTGGGGAGGTTCCCAGGAGGCTTGTTCCTATGACTACATATGTTCCTATAACGGCTCTGTGTGGTAGTGGATAGAGAGAGGTCCATTATATGTCTATTTTTACCGCACACGTGACGAGAAAAACTTGAAACTAAAGAAAAAAACACAAGGTCAATCATTTGGTCTCTGTGCGTATTCAAATAAAACCGGACAGAAGTGTCACGTGCCTTCCTGCATGTGTGCTGGCGTGTCCTATCCATGCTCTGCTGCCCAAGTGAATGGCCCCATTCTGGGAAAGGCAGCAGTCAGATCACAGAACAGAGCAGCAGGCAGCCAGAAGCCTGGGTAGCGAACAAATGTCACCACATTATACACAAAGACGAAGAGGATAGAGGGCCAGCAGACACTGGATGAAAGGAAGGATGCAAGAAAATCCATGATGGCTGGCAGGGATGATTGAAAGAGGTGGGAAAGGGGTGAACTGCAAAAGAGGAGGGAGAAAAATGAAAAATGATGAAATAGAATAATTCCTTGTAAAGCCATACATATATAAAGGTGCACAATTAATCATTGGCATGAGCATAAAGTGCTAAAATATTACCTCAATAAATATGAGCTTTTCTGTGGCCACTGTGACATTTCAATTCAACGGGAAGGTGAAAGCAAGGGTAAAAAAATGGGATTCAGTCTAGGAAATGTGACAGAATAATAGGCAACGTGGATCAGTTCAGACACATGATCGGATTAGCATAGAGTTGCTTTTGCCCATTAGATTACAGAAAACATCTGGAGTAAATTGATAGTGAGGCGAATTGACAGAAAATTAGGTAGGAGATGCCCATACACTGTTTTTTTGAAATATGGACAGGTTCATCCATCCATCTGTCCGCCCGCCTGCCTGCCCATCCGCAGTTTTCCTACACATGTTTATGTAATTTACCAGAACTTCAATGAATTGTCTTCATGTCCTCCTTTACTAAAGTCACGCCCATTGATCTGCTAGCTGTAACCAAATTATGAGGCCAAAAGAGCATTGAAAACTTTTCTACCTTGTTGTACTCAAGAAATTATGAATATACCTGAGAAATGTGCAGTGCTTTTATAAAAATAATTTCTTTGAAATATGGCTAGGTTACAAAAAAATCACAATTTAAAAATAATCATAAAATAATTCCACTATAAATAAAAATCAAATCTAGATCTAAGAAGATATAAGAACGGCCAGTAGCATTTGTTAGCCGTTATCCCATGTAGAAAGGTTTTGCCATGAGAATCCTGGGATACTAAAACAAAGCTACAACAGAATTACAGACCATAATGGCCTAACACAAAACCATTAAGTAATGAGGAATCCTTGGCCAAATTAAGGTTACTACTTTACAGTTACCATTGTTTAATTAAGAATCCTATTGATCAGAACACTCTTTGATGGCTCATGTGACCTTATAGTTACTACTGGTGCAAACAGAGGAGTCCCAGGAAAGAAAATGGTTTTGTGGATAGAACCCCTAGTGCACACATCCTATAAATACATTATTTGCAACTTTATTGGGCAGCATCCTCATACTGTAAATATATAAAGACACTCTCATGAGACTGAAGATATTTCACCCCTCAAATAAATCGCAAGAATAATTCTGCCTGTCTCGCTATCAAAGATAAAGAGACTCACACTGATGCACACTGGAATACACACACTCACGGTGCCTGAGTCCTCATTCTGCTCTGGCATTATGTCTTATTGTTTTAATAAGAGCAATCACGAGGCCAAGCTCATATCGGCTCGGCCCATGTGAGAGGCCATAAATGAAGAGTAATAAGGAGGGTTACCAAGGCAGCAGGAAGTGGCAAGGGTAGAAGGATGCAATGCCACCTGTTCTATAAAACTCCTCTGGCAATTTAGGGTGAGATCCTACAGATATTCTTGAGGAAGCATTCTCACTATTACAACCTGCATCAACACAGGAAGGAAGGCCGTCTCTTATATACACAGAAAACACACACCCGTTCTTTGTTGTGTCTATGAATAGAGGTTGTGTTTTAAGCAGTACAGCTCTTTGAACTTGAAAGGCTACTTGCCCTTTCTACCCACCTATGGCCTTACGCTTTGATAGCACGCTGACCCACGCCCACGAGTGTGCTCACACAAACAGAGGCATTTACACTTCAAACATTCGTGTCCAGTCTCCATCTCTGGCAAAACTGGCCTCCAACCTGGATGACGGACTTTTCCCTGTCTGACACTGATGGATGTCAAGCTCAAGCATGTCCATGTCAAGCATTGGCCTGTTGTAGTAGATTTCCTGAGTGATTTGGCTCTGGGAATAAACAAGTTGATTTTCAGGCCCACTATTGATTATTAGCATTGGTACTTGCTGAAAATCTCCCTTGTTGTAAAGCGTTGCTAGAGGGGAACCTTTCGCATGACTTATGTAAGACCGAAGCTGACGCTTGTCCAGGTTTCATTATTTGAGGAGTTGGGAGTTAGAAAGCGTAGGAATAGACTTGAACTGAACTGGCAGCCTGTCTAGGGTGTATTCCTGCCTCTCAGCTCCCAAATCCCCTCTGACCCCAATTAGGAATTAGCAGTAGTTAACAGAAAAAGGCTGATGCATTTTGTGCATTATTACCTTGGCTGTCTGTGAGGGCGTCGAGACTGACACGTTCCCAGGTCACATGTTCTACAGAAGCCCTTTGACTGAATAATGTGGGATTAATAATCTCATTAACACCTCAGCTGCCTGTTGTAATTTGAGGGGGCATTGGCGATTACGCAGATGCATGAATTGGTTGGATCACACTAATAGAGGAAGGCAGGGAGACAAGGAGATTTAGGTTGGGAGGTTTGGGAAGTGATGAAGCAGTTTGGTCAGTGATGTGGGCAGGAATAATTAGCCACATTAGCTGAAGTCAGCACAAACGTGGACTGAGAGTACTGGCAAACAAATTTCTTCCAGTATGTGTTTGTATCCTGTGAAGGGGAAGGGGGGGGATCAGCCTAGAGATTGTGTAATTCTTTTGCATCACGTGGGCAGGTTGCATTTTTTCTTGAATCGTGCCTGACGGTATTTACTGGACATGCCTGTCCATGTCATCATCGGCTATTATAGATGACCCACATTTCACAATGCAAGCGGGTGTCAAGCTACTCTCTTCAACTACCAACCATCAGCCATTTTGATGTATGTCTGTGTGTGCTTTTGTCATTAATGTGCCTTCATCGCATATACAGTCGTGCATGTGTGTCCTTTGCCAACGTAACGTACATTTACACCAACAAAAAAGATGAGGCGGTAAAAAAACAATCAATCAAGCTCCTCCCTTGGCCCTGTTACCAAGGTGATACAGATTCTATCAATGAGCCAAGGTCTCTGTTTCCATGGAAACACTTATGAATGAGGAAGGGCCTGGTAACCCTGGAGACAGAGTGAATGAGGAACTGCCTCATCGTCTGAACTGGGTGACGGAAGATGCTTTTCAGAAACTAAGATGTCATCACATTCTCGTCATCCTCATCATCTTCACCTCATCATCACTGTCATCATCATTAGGTTCGTCAAAGTTATGAGTGGACTCAGCTGCATCAAAGGCAACATTACATTACATTTAGACAGGAAGTCACTCAAATGTTGTTTTTTGTTTCTAACTTTCTTTCTCATTCTTACATCCATGCATAAAGAGTGCTTTTATCTACCTTTTCTATGCCTTAACTGCATTTCAGTGATTGATTTGACTTTTAAAAACTCAGTTATTTGTGTAAATGAGCAGCTTCTGTGCCAGAGTACATGTGAGGACAACGAATCCTTAGCTGCCCTCTGGGCAATATCATGTGGCTGATCCTGCACTCTGACCTCCTTGTGAGATCCCAACATTGTCATATTCTAAACAAAACATATGGGCGATAGCAGTACAGAACCACTCAGTTTTTTTAATAAATGCATAAAAATGACACAGTGATTTCTATGATAATGGAGCCACCGATCCTAAATCATTTTGTATTCATCAGTATGTTTCTAATGTCTGTTATATATGCTAATATTGACCCAGGATGTGAAGAAGTGGTACAGGCATCCACAATCTCTATCTTCAATAATTGCAGAGGGAGAATAATCAGAGAATAAGACACAATCAAGAGTCTATCACAAAGTCGATGCAGCCTGGCTGAACAATTTCATGGGCTTGCTGGTAAATTTGTCAATAGCTTACTATGCAAAACGAGGCGCAATTTGTACCTGCCTTATGGAGCCATGACTTTTTTATTTACAAATAAACACTTGTGATTGAGAGGCCTATAAAAATGGAATAAGCATGCTACCCGTGCAGATGGAGGTGTAGGGACACATCCAGAGTACATTCCACTCCTGATGATGCCTTTAACATCACAGTGTCATTTTCAGGACCTCCACGTACTGTAGTGATGGAGGGGCGCTCCCTGGCAAAATAACACGGCACCCTCCCTGGAAAAGTGACATATCCACACCGTTAGCCGCTTTCCTCCCAGTGTTGCGCAAGCAAAGCAGGCTGACTTCAAACCAGAGTAATGCTCTGCTGTGTCACCGTGCTTCTTTCTGCAACACAGGAGAAGCGGAAACGTGTCAGGGAGAGTGAGGAGAGAAGCGGGAAGGAGGATGATTCACCGCCTGCGTCAGACGGAGGGACTGGCTGAGAGTCTGGCAGCAGAAGGGAACATCTTAACACCCTCAGACACGAGCACATGCACGCCCGCTGCACACACTGTACAGGTCTTTATTTAGATGATAAGTGGCGATACAAACCACACAGCCCGTTTACTCTGCTGTCTGCCAGTGGCTTCAAGACAATGTATTTGAAACTTACCAAAAATAAAACTTGGCAGAATTCAACGAGTCAGCATACCTGATTCTCGCTATCTCGCCTCGTCCTCCCTCCTCTGTGTGTCTCCATCCTTCGCTCTCTCTCCCCATCTGTGCCTTTTACTTATAGTGAAAGGAAATAAAGAAAATACCCTCTCTTCAGCTTGTGTCTTTTTCACTTCTTTGTTCAAGTCATTTCAAGATTCACACAGTGTGCGTCAAAGCTCGAAACTAACGGGCCGGGACAACCTGTATAACACGAATATGGATTAACTGTGCACACCTTTGGGTGTCTGTCTTCTTTCCCTGTAGGATCCTGTCCACCATGGGCTCCGATTTCGACTTGCGGACTCTCAGAGCTGTGCGAGTATTGAGGCCCCTAAAACTTGTATCTGGAATTCCCAGTGAGTCAAAGCTTTTTAAAAATTTGAAGTCAGTTGTATCCAGGTTTTGTGCGGTGTTTTTATACCGGTCTGCACAATGTACCCAACAAACCTCCTTTTCTGCTTCTTTTGTAAAAGTAGTGGTGGCAGCAGCGTTCAGCAACACTGCAGTGTTATAAATAGCTTAGAAGCCACTACAGGGCTGAGGCTTACTCATCATAAAAGTTACTAACAGTTATGTGAATCCTTCAGTCGGAGTGTGATTGTTTTCCACAAATATGTTTTCATTTTGACCCGTCACCAAAATTCACTGCTGTGAATTTCTCCCCAGGCTTACAGGTGGTGCTCAAATCCATCATGAAGGCCATGATTCCACTGCTGCAGATTGGCCTGCTCCTTTTCTTTGCCATCCTCATGTTTGCCATCATCGGCCTGGAGTTCTACATGGGCAAATTCCACCAAACATGCTTTGACAATCAAACATGTAAGTGAGCGTCTCTTGTACATTCCCAAAATGTGCAACCAAACAAAAACCTGAAATTCTGTCCGTGTTTAGTCGAGATCCGAGAGGACTTTCCGTGTGGAGAATTCCCCCCGTCAAGGCTTTGTCCAGAGGGCACCGTGTGTAGAAAGAACTGGCTGGGACCAAACTATGGAATCACCCAATTTGACAACATCTTTTTTGCGATCCTCACCGTCTTCCAGTGTATCACCATGGAGGGCTGGACTGAACTGCTTTACTGGGTGAGCGGCTATTGTTCTAAAAGCTTTTGCACATTGAACCAATGTATGCTAGGTAGCAGAAGGGCAGGATGTGTTTTTGAAAGTCTGGATTTGCTGGAAAGGAAAACCTAAAAGAACACGCACCAATCTTCTTGATGGAAATAACAGTGGCACAAACTGTGAACAAACCAGCTTATCCAGCATTACAGCAGGTATCTGTTGGGTTAACAATACTGAAAAACATCTGTATTAAAATGCCGATCAGTGCCCTAAAATAGCCCCAATCATTTTCACATATTAAGCCAGACATTTGCTGTGGTTGCTTCTGCCAACAGCTTAATCCTCTCAGTTCATCTTATTTCACATTTTCTTCCTGCGTTTCTTTCCTTTTTTTCCTCTTTCTCTTCCTTCCTTCTTTCCTTCCTCCCCTTCCCTCATACTCCTGGTTTCCTCCTTCCCGGTGCTGCTCTATATTTAAAAAGGGCCCCTTCAGCCCAAGTTATTCTTGCAGCTGCCGGGGAGAGGAGCGATAAAAGTTTAATGGTAGAAAAAAGGGTCTGCGGTACATTGGGTACACAGCGGTGATGCCAGCTCATACACAGGAAGAAGGGAAAGATGGAGGAATGAGGAGTTGGGGAGGGTGTAGAAAAGAGAGGGCAAAATTACAAAGCAAAGATTGGGGAAGAAGGTAAAATTAAAAATCATGTGGCAATTGCATGAAAAAGGGAAAGATAAAGGAAGGATGTTGCACGGGGCTGACTGCTAAACACAGTAAAATAAATGATGCGAAATGATGTCCAAAATGAGTGAAAACAATAAAAAAAGAAAAGGGAAAAAGAGCCTGCAGCGAGAAGGTGGAACCCATGAGGGAGAGAGCAACACATTTGTTATACATTATTCACTCTGCACTGCACTGCTAAAGAGAGTGGCAGATATGTATTTACTTATTAAGAGAACTTAAAGCGAAAATCATGTCAGCTCTGCTCTGGTTTGGATTTCTAACTCCAGTGGACAGCACTTCTGAGTGTCCTGGCTCCACCAGCGACACACTATCTGGACAGTTAATGACAGGTTTATCACATATTTAAGACGAATCTTCTTTTTGCGTGTTTTGGAAATACAATTGTTTTGAGGATCTCAGAGTCACAACATGCAGGCACCATCTGAGAGTCAATAAATACATATAGATTTGACTTGTAGACCTTTTAACGCTCCCTGTTTCTTGATTGCGAGTCATGTTTTTGCATACCGTGTCCTTGTCTGTCAGAGGGATAAAAAGGTGCGACGCGGATGATTCATGGAGCCGTACCGTCGTGCTGTGGAGGAATGTCTCTTGCCTCCATCGTCACCGGTTGTTGCTATTCTCCCAGCTCTCACTGTAATAAACTGTTAACCAAGCTGTGTTTGCAGGAGCTTAGACGCCCTTCTGTCAAGTTCAGAGGCGATAGGGGAAACATCGATTACTCTGTCTGATGTCTGCGTGTGCATTTTCAGAGCAATGACGCCTCAGGGAGTGCATGGAACTGGATGTACTTCATCCCCCTCATCATCATCGGCTCCTTCTTCATGCTCAACCTGGTGCTGGGTGTGCTGTCAGGGTAAGGGTGGAGAGAAAGAGACAGAGAGAGAGAGAAAGATTGTAATGATGTGCTTTTATTTTGTATCCTTTAATCCACTGTTTGGAGAGATTTTACTAATTTGTGTGTGTGTGTGCGCGCACGCATGTGCGTACGTGCATGTGTCCCTGTGTCTTTTCACAGCGAGTTCGCCAAAGAAAGAGAGCGCGTGGAGAACAGGAGAGAGTTCCTGAAGCTGAGAAGACAGCAGCAGATCGAGCGGGAACTCAATGGTTATCTCGAGTGGATCTGCAAAGCGGGTGCGTTGAGAGCGCAGGATGCGCTTTGTTTATGCACACAATGATGAATAAAATCATGCTAAGAAACGCAGAAATGATGGATGGATATATGATTGTAAATGTCCCATCGTTGTTGCCCAATTAGGTTTTTTTGTATGTGTGTTTGGCTGATGACAGTCAGATTTCCTAAAACAATGACTCACTACTCTGCATTATTGGTCCAAAATCAGACATTTTATTTCATAAAAAGACAAGGTTAATAGTGTCTAACCGTAATATAGTAATTTCTGTCTTGTCTTGATGTAGATATTTACATCTATATGGCTGTTGTTCTCCCTCCGTGCCTGTTAGCATTTGGCTCTGCCATGTTTCTACAGTAGCCCAGAATGGACAAATAAGTGTTCAGTCATATTTCTCATCACAGACAACCTTTATAACAACTACATTTTCATTTAACTGCATTGTATCCTCACACATTATTGATTAGAAACACAACAGCAACTTTACTGGTTGCAGTCTTTTAATCCAGTCGAAGAAGCATGTGTTTGCTGAATATAGCCATTGATTCAGCCAGTGGACACTTTTCATTTCCATCTTTTTGATTTGACCTGTGCCGTGTGAAGATAGACGATAAAAGAAATGGAGGATTCGATGTTAAAAGGAGTGGATAAAGGGGCCGATGGAAAAGACAAACCTTTCATCTTCCTGAAAAGAAATCTATTAAAAAAAGCCATTGTTGAATCAGTCAAAAAAAAAGAAACTTGAATATTGTATTAACGTTTTGTTTGTGTCTGTTTTGTAGAAGAGGTCATCTTGGCGGATGATGAAAATGAAAAGGATTATGATGGTATTTATGCTCACCAATATGATCTTCTTTTGTATATTCTTAATGTTTGTATTAGTGGCTGCTGCTGTATGGTGGCTAAACTCTTTCTGCTCTGTTTAAGGCTCACGCAGGAGAGCCACAAAGAACCACAAGAGTAAAGCTGAACTTCTAAACCAAGAGGAAGGGGAGGGAGATCTGGCAGTAGGTAAGATAAACATTCTCTCCATCTCTCTCTCGCTATCTCTCTCTCTCTTTGTGTCTCTCTCTATTTCAAAGGCAAACCACAAGAACATACAGATGTTATCTTATCTTGCATATCAGTATTACCTGACTCTCCTCTCCTTCTCTCCTGCCCTTTGCTGAGCTGCACCTTCATCCTACATATTTTATGTTGTCTTTGCATCCTCTCCTCATTTTCCATCTTCAGCACATCATATTCATTCCTCTGGTTTTGTACATATATGCAGGGAAAGAGCTGTCCTAGTTGTGGTACTCAGTTTGCCTTCTTTATCCTCCCAGGGTCACCGTTTGCTCGGGCAAGCTTGAAGAGCTCCAAGCTCGAGGGATCGACTTTCAAGAGGAGGGAGCGCCGACTGCGCTTCTTAATCCGACGCGTCGTTAAATCCCAGGCCTTCTACTGGACCGTTCTGTGTTTGGTGGGTCTCAACACCATGTGTGTGGCAGTGGTGCATTACGACCAACCAGAACCCCTTTCAGATTTTCTAAGTGAGTACGAGGGGAGGTGGCTGATTGTTGTGTAAATGTCGTCGTCAGAGATGTCAGCATCTGAATGGATCATTAGAGAAAGGAGTTTGAACGGTACAATGGCCTTGTCCAACTTTGAGGTCTGCCTTTTATTGCCTTTCCGCAGATTTTGCTGAATTTGTCTTCTTGGGAATATTCCTGACGGAGATGTTTGTAAAAATGTACGGCCTGGGCCGACAGGCCTACCTCAACTCCTCCTTCAACTGCTTTGACTGCATTGTGAGTCCCACAGCTCGCTGACAAGCGTGCTGACAACAGTGCATTTTTGGATCCTCTGATATATGCTCACGCGTGCTTTTCATCTACCTTAGGTGATATGTGGTAGTATATTTGAAGTCCTGTGGTCCATCATCCAGCCGGGCACATCGTTTGGCATCAGCGTGTTACGAGCTCTCAGGTTATTGAGGATCTTCAAAGTCACCAAGTGAGTCAGCTGTTTCACCTCTCGGCACTCTAGCTCGTATTTATAGAACATGCACCACGCTGAACGCACGCCTCTGTTTTCATCAGGTACTGGGCGTCTTTGCGCAACCTCGTCGTGTCCCTTCTCAACTCGATGAAGTCTATCATCAGCTTGCTGTTCCTGCTCTTCCTCTTCATAGTTGTGTTTGCTCTGCTGGGCATGCAGCTCTTCGGAGGACAGTCAGTGCTGTTTTATTTTCTCTCTCTGCTTTCCTCCGTGTGTCTCTTGCCCTTCTCTGTCCTTTTTGATAGTCTTTAATTTGATTGCCTAATAAGACATCGGTTTCTTCTATTTTCAGAAAAATGTGCCTTCTTACACCTCTTTTTCTCTCACTCATGCATTTGTGTTTTTCCCCTGCTAGGTTTAATTTTGAAAATGGCACTCCTCCGACCAACTTTGATACCTTCCCTGCAGCAATAATGACAGTGTTCCAGGTGAGGAGGAAAGTTGTAGGCAGCAGAGAGAGAGGGAGGGGCAACTGGGGGAGGATTACAACTTAACGATTAATGGCCTAAAGAGGATTTGCATATGAAGAAGTGATAAAACCCTCAGAATGTTACTTTTGAA
Organism: Takifugu flavidus; assembly: GCF_003711565.1. Taxonomy (NCBI): domain Eukaryota; kingdom Metazoa; phylum Chordata; class Actinopteri; order Tetraodontiformes; family Tetraodontidae; genus Takifugu; species Takifugu flavidus. Next base: position 6,304,296 of record NC_079537.1, on the reverse strand, counting down.
GTCTTAAATGTTATTAACCAATAGGATAAAACATCACATTACTGCATGTAGATGTGTGAATACAGTCATACTCTAGTGTGTGTGTGGTGTGTGTGTTCCAGATCCTGACCGGAGAGGACTGGAACATGGTGATGTACGATGGCATCAAATCTCAGGGAGGAGTCCACAAGGGCATGGCCTTCTCTGTCTTCTTCATCGTGCTCACCCTCTTTGGCAACTGTATCCCTTTACACAAACCAACGCACTCACACGAAACTGCTAATTGCAGTGTGGATGTTATACCGTTAGATCACACGCTGGATTTTAACTTTGGTAACACCGTCCAACTGTGATCTGTCCAACAGGCAGCCCTGCCAACGATTGCCGAGGCGGTATTTATTCTCTGAATGTAACAAATCTCACAGCGACATTTTCAAACAAGCAGTTCCGTGTATATGCTGGATTTTCTTTAATAGTTTCTCCAGACACTCTGCTTAATGTGTTCTTGGCCATCGCTGTGGACAATTTGGCCAACGCACAGGAACTGACCAAGGTACTGGAGTCACGTCACGCCCTTCTGTTTCAGCTCTTGTCACCCAATGTCTCCTGCTTTTGATTCCCTTTCTGAGTCTCTCTGTCTCTGCGTCTCTCCTCTCAGGATGAGCAGGAGGAAGAGGAGGCTGCCAGTCAGAAGATTGCCTTGCAGAAAGCCAAGGAGGTCGCTGAAGTCAGCCCACTGTCTGCTGCCAACCTTTCCATTGCAGCGTGAGTTTTCTGTCTCTGCAACTGCGGCCCGCTTTTTGGAAGCGTTTCAAAACACTTTCAGACTGCTGGCTTGGATTTAAGGTTCAAACTTTTTGTATTTACGAGGAACTTTATTCAGAAAATACGCGCTCACAGCAAACAATGGCCTTCCCGATTTGCGTCAAAATGGGTTTCAGCCATGGCCAATTAGCTCATCCCTTCACTGGTAGCAAGGGCTGTAGCAATGCTGATGGGTGTACCGTAAGTAAAGGCGTTATAACATTAGCTGCACGCCCATAGCTGCTCTGTCGGTTTTTTCCTCTCCAAGCTCTGGTCTCACCATAGAAAGGTGGATGCTCATGTGAGGATCCACAGTTATTTCATCATCACCGTGTCAGATTCCCAGACTGAGACCTATACCCATACGCTAAAAGCAGAAAGATTAGATTCAAGTCTCAGTTGTTTCCCCTTGCCTTACACTCTGCTGTCTCTATATGTAAATCCTAAATCCTTTATTTCGGTGCAAAAAAGAGAAACAGTCTTGAAACTCCAGAGGACTTTTTCTTTTTTTCAAGCTGGGATTTCAAACTTTGGGCTATCAGTGGTGCATGAAGTAATCTCTTAAGAAGATATTCGATGTGAGGTTCAGACAGGAGGCTGCCATGAAAGCTCAAGTCCCTGTAAAACTGTTGTAAAGCTATCTAACGCTAATTAAGAGTGTTCGACAGCATGATAAACACAGGAGACCAGGGATTTTTTTGTCCTGTACTGTAGTATAAAATTAAATTAGGGAGATGTAACAGAGCAAGGATTTTTTTTTTAATTAAACATTCAAATTTACATTTTGGAGTGAAGATACTGCGCAGACAAAAAGGAGAATTTACTATTGAATTTGAACAGGATAGAGCAGAGATGTTCTTGCACTCGCAGTGATGCAAGAACATCATGCAACATGCAAGTGAAATGTATTACAAAAAACTGTGTGTGTCTGTGTGTGTGTGTGTGCGCGCAGTGTGTGCGTGCATGTGTGTACATGTGCGTATGTGTGTGAGCATACTTGTTCACTGTTATCATCCAGCCTTACTTTGATAGAATAGACTAGATGTTAAAGTGAATAAGATCGATATGGGGCCATTTTTATTCACTCACCAGCTGTTTCCCTCCTCAGCAACAAGGTACACAGTGAGTGCCACAGCGCTTCCAACTCTTTTCTGGACTGGTATTTATTCATTTGTTTATTCATTTCTGACTCCTTTCTGCTGGTTAAATTTCCTTCCACCACTCTTGCTTTTTCCTTTAAATGAAATTGTCGACTTTTTCTTCATACCTTTTTATATCTTTCTATTACAAAACCACTTTTCCCTGTAGGAGTGTGTTGACTATTGGCACTGGGAGAACAGGGCAGATCAGTTTACTGGCAGTGGTTGTGAAGGCTGAGAAAGGTCAACAATGAGACTGTCGTGCTGCTTCATGCCCCGATGTTTTTCCTCCTCGCCTCATTTTAACAATCTTTGTGAAGCTTCATTTCTTAATTTTCCTCTTTTTTCCATGTGCTATATTTTATCATTACTACTGTAGTGTTATTTTTGCATCATTCTTGTGTTTCTTTGTGTATATTAGCACAGTTATATATGTCCTTTTCTGCAGATTCTTTTTTTAAAATGCAGCCCTTGCTCACTTTATCTTATAGTAAGGAGCAACAGAAGAACCACAACAAAGGGGTGAATAAGTCTGTGTGGGAGCAACGCACCAAGGAGCTGAGGAGGCAGACCCTGGTTTCCAGCCGTGAGGCCCTCTATAATGAACTGGATCCTGACGAACGCTGGAAGGCAAGGGCTGGGAGGGAGGAGCACAACAATGTAAAGGACAAGGCAACAAAAGACCCTTAGACTTGTGTTATCAGTGTACACAAGTGATGCCAATGACAATTTATACGATCCTGTCACCTGCGCTTATGAGTTGGCGATGTGCTCTCTGTTAATTTTGAAACACTTTGCATCCTTTGTTTCATCTTCTTGCAGGTGAACTTTTCACGTCAAGTCCGCCCTGATATGAAGACCCACCTGGATCGACCCCTGGTGGTTGACCCCCATGAGAACCGCAATAACAACACCAACAAAATGACAGCAAACAATCCTGACCTCTGCTTCAGCCAACAACTTCCTGTTGAAGAGCTACACAGGCAAACGAGGCTTCACGATCATGGTGGCCAAGTAGGAGCGGGTTGTGGAGTAGGAAGTACAGATCCAGCAGGGCCTCCATTGGAGCGTGGTGAATCCACTGAGAGTAGAAGAGGTCAAAAAGGTGAACATCACCACCACGGTTCACATGTCCGTCTGGACGCTACGGCGATACCCAGGCCTGGCTCAGAGGACAGGCCGTCAAGGCGTCACCATCACACCCGCAGCGGCAGTCGAGGTGGAGGGCAGTCTGAGCACCGCAAGTCCAGGTCGCACCGAAAATGCACAGAAGATGGTGAGGAGGGCAGAGGGGGGGCTGTAAAAACAGGAAGACACAGGACCAAAGGGGGTGATGGAGGTGGAGAAACGGCAGAGCAGGACGGAGCTGTTGATGGCGGTGAAAGGAGGCAGAGAAGAAGTCGTCATCTCAACCAAATGGACGGGGAGGGGAGGAGAACATGCCAGCACAGAAGGAAGTAAGTTGAACCCATCCTCGGGATGCTGATGATGATAAACGACTTGCCGATTTTAGCACACGAAGCGTTACATTTGACATACTCTGTCGTTAACTTGGTCCGAGTCTGGTCCATCGAGACACATATTTAATAAAGTTGGCCTCAGTATCAGTCACTGTCAGTGCGACCAAGGTCTGAATGTCCTCTCTATTAAGATTAACCAGTGTGTGGTTCATTGTCATGCCTGTTTTATTATAAAGTTGCATGGGCACCGCTGTTTATGTAATGGTCGTACTGCTGTCTTCTTCTTCTAGGGACTTCAGTGCCCCCAATCTCTCTACCACGCGGCCCATCCAGAAGAGCCTCTCCAGACAGGACAGCCAGTACAGTGAGGACATGGACAACCTCATGAACACCAAACTGGTCTCTAGCTCTAACCTAGCCAACGAAGTCCATAGCAATCCAGCTATTAACCGCACGGTGACCCCTGGCTTTGGATCCACGCTGCATCTGGCTAACAGTGGCACTCACGGGAGTTTAACTACGTTGGATAATTATGGCAGCATCGTGCATCACCGCGCCAATAGCGTCATCAGACTACCCCACCCCGACTACACGGCAGTTGACATGCCGATATTCCCATCTACCAATGCCATACTCCAGGGTAAGGGGGGGGGAAATTCAAATTGAAAAAAAATCCCATCATTTTCTTGACATCTGTGTTTTACATTTAGTCAACAAAAACGCCAACACAGAACCTCTGCCTGCAAAGGAGGATATGGACGAGGATGATGACGACAAGGCAGGCGAAGGAGGCCCCAGGCCCATGCCTCCTTACACCTCCATGTTCATTCTGACCACCACCAACCCGTAAGTGGGGTGACTGCATCAGAACGCACATACACCCATCAAGAGACAGTATTTGTAGGGAATCTTCTGAATCCGAATCGTTTTGAAACTTTAAACTATAATTTAGGAGGGAATGCACAGCACGTATCCCAGATAATATCAATCTGGATGATTCTCGCAGAGCAGATTTAAGCTCGGCTGTAAAAAAATGTGCAAATAAACAAAGCCTTTAACTGCCATCAGGTTTCGGCGAGCGTGTCACTACGTTTGCACCCTGCGCTACTTTGAAATGTGCATCCTGCTGGTCATTGCTATGAGCAGCATCGCCCTGGCCGCTGAAGACCCTGTGTGGCCCGACTCCCCTCGCAACAACGTAAGACACAAACGATGCCTGATATACAATGTGGCCATATATCTGTATTGTACATGTTTTCTGGATAGACGCAGTGTTGGATTTCTTACTCACAATAGTTTTAGATAATACACTTGCACTGTGCGGGCAAAACAGAAATTTGACCAGAAAATGGTCATTTTGTCTTTTTGGGCAGGTGCTACGCTATTTTGATTATGTCTTTACTGGAGTCTTCACGTTCGAGATGCTGATAAAGGTAAAGGGATTTACACTATATGGTTGTCAGGAACCAAACCTTTAAGCGTGCTCTTCAACTTTTTCTGTTGCAGATGGTGGATCTGGGATTGGTTTTACACCAGGGCTCTTATTTTCGGGACTTGTGGAACATCCTTGACTTTATAGTGGTTAGTGGTGCTCTGGTGGCCTTTGCCTTCACGTAAGTCCCCTGCCTTCCTCACCTCTTTGCCCCTTTTACCTCTGTTACATCTTGGACTTAGTCTTTTCTATATTTTGATATTTTTTATAAATATCCTTTATACTCCCTTTCTTCCTCCCCTTGTATTTTCTCCAATTAGGCAATTAAACCATTTTTTAAATAAAAAAAATCCCAGTGTTTCCCTCCTATCCCCCTCTTTTGTGAATGGTGAGGACCACTCTTTGCACCTGTAACCCTTTAGTGCCTAGGAAGTTCTTTTAAAGAGTCCTTGCAAATCCAGGTAAGGTTGTCCTGAGCTGGGTTAAAAAAAAGTCAACTCACCCATCTCCATGGCGAAGCAGGTACTCTGAACTGTCACGATAACATGAGAACTCTTAACTTAATCATGCTTCAGTGATATTCAGTAATCTCTTATTTTTAAGGATACTTACATTGTCTCATTTATAATTGATGATGTGCTTTTTCAAACATTCAGACACATCAGAATTCAAGATGGATCTGTTTTCCAAAGAAAGAAATGTCTTTTTTTCCACTAACATTCAGCTCTTTCTTCTGGGGTCTTTGCTGACAGACCCGCCATTTGTAGCAAGCATTCAGAGCTCTTTTACTTCCTCTTTATTGTTTTGGTGTCGAAAATGCTCCCGAAGTACCGACCATTTAACATCCACAACTGAGAAGTGATGTGCATGATGGAAATTTATTCTGAGGATTTCTGATTGGTCCATACTGTTCTCTGAACCATCAGCAAGAAGAAGGTCTACATGTACCTTTATTTGCTTTGCATCATTACGTCACTTTAAATTGCAACTATGCTCGCGCCGTCCTAGCCTCGCTTACGGTCGGTCAATGGGGCCAAAGATCTTACTGGTATTGCAATCGTCAGCCATCTGTATCAGCTCAAAAAAAGTTCTTCTCACGCCTCCTTAATTTCTTTATAAAGCATCTCCTCTTTGAATTCTTTGACCTTTTGCTTCTTTGTGTTGCATTTTTCTGTCAAAATCAGTATTATGTTCAGTCTCTTATATTAAATAAAGAGTAGCAGTATAGAAGTGGGTTCAGATGATGGAAGATAAATTATTGACTTTATGACAAATTTAGAACCTTTTCAGATTTCGCCCAAATGTATTTTAGAGAAATATTTATAGGGTGACATCAGTAGCAACTAGTGAAAAGACAGAACGCTTTTGTTTTATAGGCAACATGCAGACGTTTGTAGCAATTTAAAGGTTTGGCAATAATTTGTGGACACTAAAAGATCCTTTTTAGGAAATTCTAGTGTCTTTTGTCTTGCAAAAACTGTAAAAAGAGCAGCTTTGTCCATCTGCAGTAATTCCTGTTTTCTTTCTCTGAAAAGCTTTCATTAAACACATTAGAACCGGTCAGATTTTAATAAGATATTGGTTACTGACGCTAATTGCTGATGGGGAGATGTGAAGCAACGAGAGCAGATTTGTACACATCACAATAGTGACATAATTCAGTTGGTGGAAATCAAACGGCCCTCTAGAATTGCCTGGAGATGTTTATCGCTCCTTTAATCCAATTACTGCGGGCTAAGAGTTGCTGGAGTCTTGGAGCGGTCTGGCTCCTGCCCGCCACATTTTTTCAAAGCAGGATGGAGCTCGATGGCCACAGATTTGATGCAGAAAATTATTATTTAGATTATAGTGTAGTCTCTGAAATTAAATGTCTTAAAGTTCGTGTTGGATTTGGTGGTTTGTGGTCTGTGAAGGGATGATTAAACACAGACCGGCCTTTTGTTCTCTCTTTTCTGTCTGTTTCTCATGTGGATGTTTCTCTGTTTACTTCCCTTTTCTGTGTCCATTTCTCTCTCTCTCTGTCTCTCACCCGTATCTGTCTCATTTCTCCGTTTTGGACCACCAACAGCGGCGGCGGGTAAAGTTCTCTCTCCCTTTCTTCTCCTCCCACATTTTCTGCCTCCGCACTCTCAACGCCCGCATCTGTTTCTGTACCATCCATCACGTTTGATCTGTTTTCCTTTTGGCCGTTCAACACGGAACAACTCTGCTTCACACAAATCTCAAGTTCATATCTCAAATCAGTGACATGGGATCTGAGGGGTTCTTGTTACTTGCAGTTAAATCACAGGAAAACATTATTTGTGCAGGATATGTTGATGCAACCTGAACAAATATCATATTTTTACATGTCTTATATCTTAAGTATCACCCCCACCAGTTTCAAGGCAAACAGGTGAAAAGTTTTGAGGGGGTTTGCAGAAAAACTGCAACGATGACGATCTGTAAAGGCTTCTTTTTGTACTATATATTGCATTAGGGAAAACAGGGTGTTGATGCAGCATGAAGGTATCCCACTGTTAGTCAGGCATGTGCAAGTCCGGGCTTCAGGATCTTTGTAAATTAATATATTACAAAGTATAAAAATGAGTGGATTGTGTGTCAATAGCAATGGGACAAGAATGACATCACTTGTTTCCATTGCTTCTACTGTAGTTGGAAAATGTCACCTAACTGCTCACATGTAGAAACAAGACTAAACCCTAATATTATAGCAATGCTGCATGTATTGCTATGTATTTAAACCAAGACGCAGTTACTCGTTCTGAGTTAACTCGGACACAAGAACCATCAATGAATGGCTGCACACTTACATTCTGGATTTTAAGAGAACTCTGTCTGTCTTTTTGAAGCTGAAACCTACTGACTCCACATGTCTGTCACTCTTTGTCATCACGCATGTTTGTACACATGAAGTGGGAGCAGCAAGGGAAAGGACATCAGCACCATCAAGTCTTTGAGGGTACTGCGTGTGCTGCGACCTCTGAAGACTATTAAACGGCTTCCCAAACTGAAGGTAGGCGCCTAAACCACAGACATTTAGACTTTCTTGAACTTTCACATGCTGTGCTCTTGATGGGTGGAGGGGATGCAGAGCTGGGCCATAGGCAGGACGTTGTGATGTTTAGAGTGCTGCATCAGCCGGGGGTCAGCTACTGGCGAGAGCAGCTAAGTAAATGGTAAAATTGTAATGAATGAGACAAAAAAAATTCATCCAGACTTACATTTAGGGAAAACGAATGTAAAACCACACTGAAGTGTTTTTATCAAGTCAGAAAGTATTTTATTTTTAAAGTCAAAAGAACACTTTTGTGAGAAGTCTTTCTCAGTTCTCTTTGCTGCTCCTAGTGGCCAGTCTGAGTTATGACAGCTACACACTGAACCACCTTGCTAATTCCTGTCACACACTCCAGAGTTCAAGGCCAAACTGCAGAAATTGCTTGAATAAAAAGTATTTATTTCATTGAGTAGCTAACGCCACCTCTTTCCCGGTCCTCAGGCTGTTTTTGACTGCGTGGTGAACTCTCTGAAGAATGTGCTCAACATCCTGATTGTCTACTTACTCTTCATGTTCATCTTTGCTGTGGTGGCAGTGCAGCTCTTCAAGGGTCGTTTCTTTTACTGCACTGATGAATCCAAAGAGTTTGAGCGTGACTGCAGGTTAGAAAGCAATTAAAACTCTCCTGGGTTAAGTAAGTGCGTTTACATGCACACAAGGGAACCAAATTCTTGCGGTAATTCGATTACATAAAATGCATGTGGATCCTGGACCACCACTCCCAGATAGCTCAGGCGTGAGCCAGTTTACGAGAGCATGTGGATTGTGAGCTGGCCTTTGAAATCTGCACTGATGTGGAAGCAGAAGCTTTACAAACAGCAGCCGGTAGCGACCAGGTATGGCCAACTACAATTGAAAGGAAATGCTGAGAGTGCCACGATGCTTATGAAAGAACTCTATATTTTAAAGTTCACGGATGGGCTCAAAACCTGAAATAGGGAGTTATTTTAAAAAGATGCGCAGCGACTGGTTGTATCGTCTGCAAGCCCGTTTGAATATATTTTCGCCGCATGCACCACCGTCACCCGTACAAATGCCAAGTATTGACACAACCTCCTCCATCGCTGCCGTTGACTTAGCTGCGGCTGCTACCTCGCTGGCTAACTTGTTTGCAGACTGTTTTGGTTTGATGTAAAAGGTCAACCAGCGTGGCCCCACAACAACAAAGTAAAACGGTGCAAGTTGCCACCTAGTGGGGGGGGGGGGGGGGTGGCTTGACTCCACAAATAAACACTACTGCAAACTGCTTTGCAGGCAGTAAGTCTAGTTGTATAATTTATGTACACCAATCTGCAAGTGTAGTCCGATTTAGATGCACATGTAAACGCACTTAGTGTCTCTTCCTTCCTTTTCATGCTCACATTCACCGTTGCTTTGTTTTTCAGGGGGGAATATTTGGTGTATGATAATGAAGTGAAGGCGCAGAAGCGGGAGTGGAAGAAGTACGATTTCCACTACGACAATGTGGCTTGGGCCCTTCTCACCCTCTTCACAGTGTCAACTGGAGAGGGGTGGCCGCAGTAAGCACGAGTGGTCGAGCACAGTAACATCCCCGGAATGCATTTGTGTGTAACTTGTAACCCGCCGCTCCCGTCCCGTCATCCGCAGGGTGCTGAAACATTCAGTGGATGCGACCTACGAGAATCAGGGTCCGAGCCCAGGGTACCGGATGGAGATGTCCATCTTTTACGTGGTGTACTTCGTGGTCTTCCCCTTCTTCTTCGTCAACATCTTCGTGGCTCTCATCATCATCACCTTTCAAGAGCAAGGAGACAAGATGATGGAGGACTACAGTTTAGAAAAAAATGAGGTGAGAGTCAAGCGTGTGTGTGTGTGTGTGTGTGTGTGTGGGGGGGGGGTGGTAAGCAAAACAAGTTAACAAACACCATGGTTGTCATTTTGCAGAGAGCTTGTATAGACTTTGCCATTAACGCCAGACCCCTGACCCGTCACATGCCTCAAAACAAGCTGAGCTTTCAGTATCGGATGTGGGAGTTTGTGGTGTCGCCGCCATTTGAATACACCATCATGGCGATGATCGCACTCAACACCGTCGTGCTCATGATGAAGGTAAAAGTCCGAATTTTAATAAAAAGCAGTACTAAAACCTTTACCACGATGGGGCCACTGCAGTAACTTATTTGTCTTGTTTGTGTACCATCATATTTGTTCGTCCTTCAGTCGACAAACACAATAGTTTGCACTGTTGGGTATTTCTGTGATAAGAACATTTTGAATACGTCTGAATCCTTGCTGAGTTAAATGTGTGTCTGTTTATACGTTTTCATGTTCGGGCTTTCTGTCGCTGGTCATGAGTTTGTTGTTATGAATGTATTCTGCCCGTGTGTGTCTCTTTGTTTCCAGTATGACGAAGCTTCCAAAAGCTATGAAGCTGTGTTGGCCAACCTGAACATCGTGTTTACTTCCCTCTTCTCCATGGAATGTGTGCTAAAGATCATCGCCTTTGGAGTGCTGGTAAGTGCGCCTGTATGCACGTCTGCCTACATCTGCGGTGAACGGTCAAGATGTCGGGCGCTAGCTTAAGCCTGAAATGGAGCGTATGGGATCAGAGCAAAAAATGCCGCAGCCACGTCGGTATACAGCCAAACACAGCTGCACAAAGCCTTGCTGATCGAGCCACTTTCAGTTCTTACATTAGATGTGGTGGTGTTGATGTTAGTTTCCCAGATATGGGCTAAACACACAGCAAACCTAATACATAAGCTTCACTTTGGCCTGTGTAAATAAGATACAGTGACTACAGGCCGGTGACATGGATAATAAGTAACCACGCTATATTCCAAATATGGTCAAAATCAACTCCAAAGCTGGAGAAACAGTCTTTAGTTTGGGTTTTTGTTGGAAGAAATAAAAAGACGTGTTCAATCATGAGGGCTGCGGAAGAATGCTGGGAAGGAAAAAAAGAAGAATTTTGGGTGGATTAACACTCTGTCATGATTGACAGAGAGGTTGAAGGAAGCGAGGCAAAGATTACAGTGGGAGGGGGGAGATTACGCGGGGAAGGATTTGAATCGCGCACATGTTGACCATGAATTAGTACACACACGCGTAACACGGGACTCCAGAGAGTGTGCATGCCCATTTGTTAAGGTACTTTACTTTAATAGCCGCCTCGCTTGTTGTCTTCCTGTCTCAGCTAATGTGCCGTTTGGCTGCAGGCTACATGTAGGAGAGTGAAGGTAGCATCATCAATGCCACCATCTTTCTTTCTCTTGATGAAGATATTGCATATAATAATGATGAAACTCTGAATTTATATAGGGACACCAACTGCGCTGATATTTGGAGTAAAAGTGCTGGCTGATCCTGCCATATTCCAGTTTGACCTGTCTGTAATGCATTTTCTTTCATTTTCTTCGTCCTTTTCCTTTTGGAAATGCCAGAATTATTTCAAAGACGGCTGGAATATTTTTGACTGTGTGACAGTTCTGGGCAGTATTACTGACATCCTGGTGACTGAGCTTGGGGTAAGTAAGAAACACAGAGACAGAAGACAAAAGTGTAAACATGTAAACATGATATATAATCAATGGCTGAGGGGACATTAGCTGTTGTCTGCGGACGTGCCATTGTCTTAAAGACAGACCGAAGGCACGACAATGATGTTGGGAGAATAGCCCTGCTGCTTTTGAGTCTTTCACTGCTCGGTCATGCACAAACGGCTCTTGAAAGTCTTATATAAATGTCCCAGTTGGTGAGACAAGGAGGCACCAGATTCAAGATGGCCAAGACTAAGCCAGCGACAGCGAAGCAGAAGGACGGTGCTAGGCTGCTGTCAACTAATGCGCAACTTCTGCAAATCGCTGCTAGTAGCCAACCAAATCATTATCTTTCTCTGCATGGTGCCAAAAAAGCATTTGTTAGCTAAACTTTGCATTACAGACGATTTAGACACAGCAGAAGAGTAAAGTCCCGTCTCAGCTTAAGCTGATGAAACCACAGTCCTCTGATCGTGTGGTTCATCCAGTCTCTCCATATTTAGGTTGCTGTTCTGTGTTATTTAAGTCAATGTTCTTTTGGTTAGCCTTGCTGTATGGATATGAAACATCTCAGTTTGTGCTGACTTCTCTGTATTGATTCTTTATTTCCTTCTTGTTTTTTATCTTTTTTACATGCTTTCTTTAAATCGTCCACAAAACCAATGACGCTCTACTGTAATCTACCTGGTCCAACCCCCTTCTCCCCCATCACCTACTTCCTGCAATTCCATCCAATCAAAATGCACTATGAATCCTCTGTGTCCACCCATGACAACTGGCTTGGTCAACCTCTCTGGTTGTTCTTCAAATCAACCCAAATGCCAATATTTGGGGCTTAAAACCATATGTCTGCAACATCTACATGTAGATGGTTTGTAAAACTTTAGAGATCTTACTCTTTTGCATATGTGTGCATGTATCGCTTGACACCGTGTCTCACAACCTGCAACTGAGCTCATAATCCAGCAATTAATTTGTATGTTGTCCACTTATTATTCCAGTCATTGATCATTACAAATATCCTATCCAGCAATGTGTGTAAATACTGTTCATCCTTTACCTGGAGTGATGGACCTGTTTTTAGAGGATAGGTTTGTTTAAACTGGAGTAGATGGAACTATCCATTGATACCAGTTGTGTACACATACACACAGATGACAGTGACTGGGAGATTGTTCCAGGGACCGTAAATTGAATCCAAAGTGTTGCCCCTAGCACAATGCATGCTGTCCATTGCATGCCTTTGGAAGGCACTCTTTATTTTCCTAGCGTGTGCGCGCACACACACACACACACACACACACACACACACACACAGACACACACACGCACACACGCACTCACACACACACACACACACACACACAGTTACACACAGAAAACAGAGTCATATGTGCTTTTATTTTTGATGGAACCTGCATGTGACTTCTGCCAGTTCCCTCTGAGTGCTACGAAGGATCACTTCAGTTTTTTATATTCAATTTGCTCGTTTGTGGTTGAACAAATAAGGAATTTTATTTTTATCAGATGTGAGCCAATTTCGGCTGTAACATAGATGTGATTTTAGGTTAGTTTTTCAAGCAGATAAACACATGCATTTTTATATATATATATATACACAGTATACATTAAAGCCACTGGCTGCAACTTGAGAGTTGTTGATTGTAGCGCCCCCTCTGGACAAAGGTGGTATCCTACAAGGTAGGAGGATTTACTTATATTCTTGAATCCAGCTAACCCATTCAGGAATGGTTTAGCTGATGTTCTGGAGGTGAGATCATGAATGAAAATAGTGTTTAGCTAGTACTACTAATTTCAGTCACTCGCAAAATTTTTCCAGGCAGAAAGGTCTCTTCATGGACCTCGACTGCATCTGAAACGATGACCTCTCACCCCCTTATAGAGCCTCATGTGCTGCAATTTATGCAGATCTTTAGGGAGCATCAGTTTGGATTGAGGGCAGTTTCATAACCTGTTAAAGGTGGCAGCCAGTAACTTTACATCACTTTAGCGATGTGATTATTATTATTATTCACCCACTCTCTGGGTGTGATATTCACTCAAAATATCACCTGGATTTTGCAGCCATTAGATGATGACACTGACTATTGTTGCCCCCTGTGTGATTGCGCATCTGCATGCTGTGTGCTTGCTTCATATGAAACGATTGCATTTTCTGCCTTGAGAGAATTAGTGCATTTGGTTGTCTTCCCAAGGAGACGCCTTGACATCCCTGCACTTTAACTACTCACCGTTCCTGCCACCAATATTACCATGTTACCCAATTGGATGAAACTCCCTGTGGATGATGTCCTTTCCCCTGTGAAGTTTGGTTTTCTCGAACTTGACTTGAAAAGCTTGTCGGAGCCTTGCTGATTTGAGATTTGCCTTGACATGTCTGGCTCCATATTCTTTTATTTGTCATTTCCTTTTTCTTATTTGTCTTTTTTTTGGTTTTTCATATTTTCTTTGACTAAAGACAAACACGTTCATCTAAAACTAACTACCATTTCCCTTTGTATCTACCTCTCTGCCCATTTGCCTTTCCCAATCTTCAATTTTTGAATCCTAATCCCACCCCTCCCCCTCTCCCCTCCCCCCTGTGGCTACGTTACGGCTTCACCGTAGGACAATTTCATCAACCTGAGTTTCCTGAGGCTGTTCAGGGCAGCTCGTCTCATCAAGCTGCTGAGGCAGGGAGAAACCATCCGCATCTTGCTCTGGACCTTCGTTCAATCCTTCAAGGTTTACCCTCGTTTATGCAGACTAATGCTCACAATAACCATTTGCATGAACAGATAAACTCAGCACACACGCTCCTGCAAAGCTGTTAAACTCATTTTGAGGCATATTAGCTTGGACTTGCTTCTTCTTATGTGTATTAATATGGTCAATGTTTGTCTCCTCAGGCACTGCCTTATGTGTGCCTCCTCATCGCCATGCTGTTCTTCATTTATGCCATCATCGGCATGCAGGTGGGGCATAGCTTAAAATTGAAAATGTGTATTGTGCTTTTGGGATGCACTAAGATATATTGATAAAAATGTTGATGTGGGGAGGTTGGAGAAGTAGAACAAGGATAGCGATAAATCGTTCGATCTGATGAGCGGATGAGAGGATTATTGTGGCGGTGGGTGTTTAAGCGAATGTACAACTTTTAAGTGTAATTTCTGTTGTTTTTTTGTGGCTGTTCTTTCATTTTACTAGTTGTTTGGGAACATTGCAATTGAAGAGGACGACGAAAATGCCATCAACCAGCATAACAACTTCAGGACGTTCATTCAGGCTCTCATGCTTCTCTTCAGGTGCGTTCACCTCTTACTGACTGCAGAATTAGTCACCCAGATTCCTTTAAAATCAAGAACCTGCGCGTGGTTTTTTTAGGAGTGCAACAGGAGAAGCATGGCATGAGATTATGCTGGCCTGTTTGGGGAATAAAGAGTGCGACCCCCTGTCAGGGAACGCAGATCCGGAATGTGGCAGCCAGTTTGCCTACCTCTACTTCGTCTCCTTTATTTTCTTCTGTTCATTCTTGGTAAGAGCTGTAAAAAAAAAAATAGAAAAATCACCTATTATTAATCTGAATTCATATAGAATGAGCCACAAACAGCAGCCGAGCAGATATATCTAATAAGTTATTGCTTGTGCAGATGCTGAATCTGTTTGTAGCCGTCATCATGGACAACTTTGAGTATCTGACGAGAGACTCGTCCATACTGGGGCCTCATCATCTGGAAGAGTATGTTAGGATATGGGCCGAGTATGACCCAGCAGCTTGGTGAGTGCTATCGTACATGTTCTGAGTCAATCGGGAATAGTTTCAGTGGATTTTGTTATATTTGACCAACAGTGGCAGATAGATTTTCATGTTTAAACAAATGCTATGTGTTATCTCTCCATATGTATCATGATTGTTTTAACATGTTTGATCACACAGAGCTTCACAGGAACTTCTCAGTCATCTACTGTGTAAGGCTGGCAACACACCTAACCATTTTAAGCCCAATTTGTCCTCTACAAGATTTGGAGGGTTGTGACCGAATCTGAGTCCTTCTGCATCTGATTATTTGTCCAATTCTGTGACGTCATTCGGGCTGCCTACCCGTCTCCACAGCCAATGACAGCGAGTGAACAGGGATGCTTCAGCAACCAGATTGGTGGATAATTAAAAAAAAAAAAAAACAGGCTTATACCAGGTGTAGGTAGTCCGGCTTTGGTTAAGAAAGAAGAAAATCATTCCATGTGTGTTGCCAGCCAAAATGTTCTGTCCCAATAAACCTCAAGGAGGCTACAATGGATCAACTCTCCCCTTCTCTCCTTCCTCCATCTTTTTAACTCGTCCCAAAGCATCCCCAACCCTTCAGAAACTGTTCTGGAATACAGCTAATAAACATTTGAGCCAACTTTTAAACCCCAAGCAAAGTTGGCAATCTCCGTAGTTTCAATGTCTGCTAAAGACATGCTACGTGTCATGGTATTTGTATTCCAGTAGCTGTGTGTGGCCCTCTAGCTGTCCTACAAAATGCAAGTAGACTTCAAACAAGGGAAGTAGGAAAGAAATGGGAATTATATTCAAGAGTACACGATCAAAATGAGCAGCGTTAAAAATAATGGTAGTCGAAGATTACACTTTATTAAAACACTTTATCAAAAAAAAAAATTACTCTAATAGTAAGCAGTCATTTATGTCTTTACTGGGACAAAAGTCCTCTTACGCTAACATGCTATTTACATTCTGGTATTACTGATCGTCACATAAGCTGTTAAGTGGAAAATGGGAAATAAAGACCCTGAACATGTTATTAAGAGGGAGGATGTGCACACATAGGCAGCTATTAAACATTTAGCGCAGCACATGTCTTTTTCCTCTTAAATACACACTTTCCCATAGTGGTTAGACTAGAAGGAGAAAAGAGACGGTTGTCAAACTGAGACAGGAAGCGAGAGAGAGGAAATGTAAAAATGCATTCTTTGCATGCATGAGTGCACTGGTGTGTCTATGCATTTTGCCTTTATTTTAAGCAAAATTAAGTGTTTTCAGATATTGTGCATTTGTCAATACTGTGCTCTTCCTCTCACTGTTCTCTCTTCTTTTTTGGACGTGTGTACTATTCCTGTTTGTTTTGTTTTTTGGGTTTTTTTGTAACTCCCCTATATTCTTGTTGCAGCGGTCGCATTCATTATAAGGACATGTACAGTTTATTACGAGTTATCGACCCACCTCTCGGCTTAGGCAAGAAATGTCCCCATAGGGTGGCCTGCAAGGTTTGACTTATATCTCAACAGAATCTCAGACTCACACCTGCTACACAAGCATCCAGGAATGGAGTGAATGCTGCTTTCACACACATATTTTCTTTTTTTTTTCATTTCAATTTGAACTTTTTTTCCTCCATTATTGACTTGCATTCTGAACTGCTTTAGAGAATGTGCGGGACAATGCAGACACCCAGAGTTGCATGTGAAATGCACTACATGAAATGGGGAAAAATGAAATCACATTCAGATTTTTTTCATCTTTTGAGCCACGCTTTCACATATCTTTAAATACTATTGTTTTCTTTTTGCTTGCTGTGGAGCCATGGCTATAATGTGGCAAGCTAGGATTGCCCACTGTAGTGTGCATTGTTCTTGTTTTTTGGGGGTTGGGGGAAAGACAGAAACTGCATTGACACCCCTTCCTCTTCTGCCCCATTCTCCTCATAAGGAGCATCGCAGTATTCGTTGTCTGCTACTCTCCTCTTGCAAACACACCATTACACACCTTTGTATTTGCCCCTCCGAACCTGGTGTGTCTGTCATTTATCCTTTGTCTTGTCCACATAGCCAACTTTAGGAGTTGTGGTCCTGCGGTTAAATCCTAGGCTGTTGCCATTTTCTTTACTTCTCCCATTTGAATAAGCTTCTTATGGCAATAATGAGGGAATAAGCAAGAAAATCCTGTCTTATTTGAACCTTTTACTTCCACAGAAACAGCCTGCAGTTTCCCTAAATTCTGATATAATTGTAACTACCCTTCTCATCTGGAGAGCTATTCACACAAGCCAACTAGATTGCTTTCCTACATTTTGCGATGCTTCTCTGTGTCTTTTCCTAACGTACATGTGTCGCTAGGTAACAGCCATAATCCATAATCAGCTCCCAGCTGCACCATCACGTGGCAAGTCACGCATGTGTCGATCAGGTTAAATTAATTAATGTGTTAATCACAAGACATGAATCATCCCACGTAAATGCATTAATTTTGACAGCCCTAAACTACAGATAAAGACACAAGTCCAAATCATGGTTTAGGCTGTTTGTGGGCTAAAGGATTGCAGAGTCTAAATGAGGTCACCAGTAGGATGCTAGCACCCATAAACTGGAGTTATACTTCTGCAGGAAGTAACTGTAACACCATTTGTATATACTGATGCATATCTGGGGCTAGTTGTTGACTGCTGACTGCTCTGACCTCGCCCTGACACAGATTTGCAAAACAGAGGGGGAAAAAAACCACAAACACATGTCTAATTAATCCTTTTGTCTCTTTTCAACTCTACCTCCAGTCCAACTTTCCTCAATTTCTTTTTTTTTTTGTTTTCCTTCCGCCTCCTCCCTCTCCTCTCCCTTGCCCCCGTTTTTGTTAACGGGGTGGTGGCGGCGCTGGCTCATGATGCAGTGGCAGGATCAGTTGCAGGGAAATGTATGACATGCTGAGGCACATGTGTCCTCCTCTAGGCCTTGGGAGGAGGTGTCCGGCACGGGTGGCCTACAAGGTCAGGGGAGCGTGGTGTAAACCTTAGTGTCGCCGTTTCTTTTGTTCTGTTCTGTTTCCTTTTTCCGTGTACAGTTGGGGTGGGCTGGTTGGTGTTGTGGCACTGTGTGATGATGTGGGTTTGGTGGGTGGAGGTAGCTAGAGAGTCAGAGTGCAGAGGCTAGGGTGTGGTCCCACGGGAGGGGATGACAAGAGGGACCTTCTCAGCTCGTTTGCATCACGTACAAGGGAAGTCACGTATAGAAGCCATGCAAATAGTTACATGTACGCAAATGATCTTAGAGCTGAGACAAACACTGCTGAATACACACGCTGTTACATGGAAACAAGTGTGTGTGTGCAGCAGGGCTTGGAAGGTCCATTAGGCCTTAGATCCTCTGTATCATTCTCTCCTGTGGATAGGGGGCACATGCAGTCTCCACACACACACACACACAGACACACACACACAAACAACCAAACACAATCATAAGAACCTGGTTAGTTGTGTCCAACGGTAGAGAGAGCAGAAAAAGCTTGTGTCAGTGATGTGTTTTCTTCACAGAACCTTTGCCATAAACAGCTCTTTTTTTTCCTCCTCTCAGCCTTCATATAGCAGCTCCAAATCCCCAAGCAGGCTTTTTATTTTGTTATTCCGCAACTCCAATCTTCTCTTCGTCCTTTGGTTCTGTCGTCAATGCAGTTCTATTCTGTTTCAAGCCCCCCTCCCCTCATCTACTGCATATTGCTCCCCACCTCACGCACACTCTACACCCGTTTGCATGGCTGACCAAACCGAGATCTCCGTCTGCCGAGCGCCGCAGACACAGTCACGAGAATGATAACGACACGCTTTCCTCTGTGTTATCCCGCGTTCCTGTACATTACGAGACGCCACTGGCAGATCACCATGTGCCTCGTGGGCAGCCAGCCAAACAGCCTGCGGACACAGGAGATCACTCCCTCACTCATTGTTGCTTTGTCGAACTCATGTCCCCTTTCAGAAAACTCTGGGTCAGATTTTTGGTTTATTCTCCCATATGCAAAAAATAAATAAATGTCAATAGTAGGGTCAGTTGAAACGCTTTAGCCAAAAAAAAGCAATGTAGAAAATATGTTTAAGTAAAAGACAGATTTGAGAACTCTGGCAAATCAGCACATTTTACATTTGGGCTGAGTTATTTGACCCAGGTTTTTTTCCCACATTTATTTTGTGAACATTCATATTGTTCGTTCCCACATTGGACCCCTCTCTATCTTCTCATCACGTAATCTTATCATACCATTTTTCCCAAGAGTTCTCCTACATTAAACCTAACAGAGCATCCCAACCTTAACGATTAGCTCTGCAAAATTTGCAGAAGTCGACCATCGTTGCTTTTGTGTCCCTGAGCAATTTGCCAATGAGTAAAATCCAAAGCTTGCCGTTCCAGCCTGTCCACAGAGCAATGACCCGTATGGCTCTGCAGCCTTTAACCCTCACATATTTATGTAGGACAACCTTCTTACACTGCCAACAACTTTGTCTTTTTTCAAACTTTGCTTTGCCTCATGTTGTACATTTTTGTACATTTTTACTTCTTTTAAGCTGCATTTCCAACAGGATTTAGTCCAGTTTATTGTGGTACTTTGGTTTTCCCCACACCTGTGTGGGTTTCCTGGTAAAAACCTCCAATCACGTTGATTGTAGACTCCAAATCACCTACAGGTTTGTGTGAGTGAATACCGTGTATGTGTGTGTGTGTGTGTGTGTGTGTGTGTGTGTGTGTGTGTGCGCTGTGATGGACTGGTGACCTGTCTAGGGATTATTCCTGCCTCTCACCCAATGACTACTGGGGTAGATTCCAGAACCACCAGTGACCCTGGATGGATGGATGGATGGATGGATGGATGGATGGATGGATGGATGGATGGATGGATGGATGGATGGATGGATGGATGGATGGATGGATGGAATGATGGATGGATGGATGGATGGATGGATGGATGATGGATGGATGGTGTTGCGAGCTGAAGCAGTTATCTGTCCTATGCGTGTCCATTAGTGGAACCACAAAGCAGACCAAACTAACCTGCCCTGTTCAGAGGAAATGCAGCTTCACACTGTCCACTTGAAGTACTAAACAAGACTTATTCTAAGCCCCTTTCGCAACTTCCTTCTGGAATCACGTCAACTCACCTTTTTAACATACTACACACTCATGTTCACCCGCTCACTCAAACAGCAAGTCAGTCGTTACGCAACAACTCGCACATTGCAGCCATTTTGTGTTTCTTCTTCTGCCTCTTTGCATATTACGCTGCTCTCTCTCACCTATTAACCCTTTTAGTTTGTGCCCATGTATCACACATTAGGCATCAGATTAGCGATAGAGCCAGTTGCTCTATCAACCTAACCTCATCGTCTACAGATTCCCTTATTCTGTCCAGTGACAGCCACATTTTAAACAGCTCACAAACTCATTGTAATGTCGCCAGAAGAGGACGCTTTCCGTGTAAGGCTGCGCAGCTGCTTGTCCTGTGAGGCATATTGTTTGTTGCATGGTGCATGGGGCTGCTTGTGCAAGAAGGATTGAGGGGGTGGGGTTAAACATTTCGATTAAATGAGACACAATTAATCAGGATGTTGGTGGGGGAGCATGGAAAGTCGCATGCGTGGGCGATCGCCGTCTTCTGTCATCAAACACACACAAATGTTGCTCTGCCATCTGAGAGTAAGTGTGTGTGTTTATTGTTTTGATTAAAAAAAAAACCAACAAGACCTCTCACAGATTCCAACCAATAAACATCAGGAAAGAAAAATCACCCCCTTCCCTGTATTAACAACAGGCTCCTTTTGGGTTTATTGGTTGATCGAGGCGTCTGTGCTGGTTTCACTGTGAACCTCCAAACCTCTAGGGGGAGCTCTGCATACTACTAGCTAGTTTTGCCCTGTTTCGTACCCAGACTTTGAAGGGCAAAATGAAAAATGAATTCTAAATTACAGCAAATGTAATTTCCAGTGTGTAAGATTTTCAAGATTGGACATAATTATAAATGCTGCATCTGAAAGATATCAGCAGCTTTTAATTGTGTTTTATGACCTCAGAATGGAGATTAGATTTCATTGTGTTTTTTTATTTACATTGAAACTGTTTGTTTTTCCATATAACCACTAAGGTAAGTCACCCTGTGCGGGTTCTAGAATGTTTCTCCAGCAGCCCCAGGCAGACTCAACCACAAATTTTCATAATCATTAATATCACCTGTCAGCTATAATTGATCATTTCTGCATTGTAAAAAATTAATTAGTGTGTCTACAACAACAAACCTCTAGACTGGAAACTCGTGCGGATGCTTTTGTTCCCTGACAGCCACTTCAGCTCTTAATAGAGGCGGAGTTTGGAGACAGGTAGTTTTTCCTTAACATCTGCCAAATCTCACACACTGGACCTTTAAGGGTGAGTTAGGAATACATGCACAGCTCCTTCAGTGTCCTCGATCCAAGCTCCCATTCCCTCCCAGCTCCCCCTCCCTCCTCCTCACCACCCATCCGTGTCATCTGGAGGTTCCACAGCGCTCCATTCACTTCCCGCATTTCTCACCGCTCACCTCGATTGATCCTCTGGCAGAGACTGCTCCGCATGGATCTTCCCGTGGCTGACGACAACACGGTCCACTTCAACTCCACCCTCATGGCCTTGATCCGGACGGCGCTTGACATCAAGATCGCCAAGATTTCAGAAGGTTTGGGGTCTTTTCTACTCTCATCGATCACTGAACTTGCAGTCTTCTTCTCGCCGTAGAGCCTTTGTGTAACAAGTGACGCTGTGATTCGTGTGATTTGACCGCCACCATTTTCCAGAACACTGCTAATATCAGATCTGTGTCTGTCTTTGTATTCACGTTTGTGTGTCCTCTTTTATATTTTACGCTCCTATACGTGGGTGCACGTCCGTCTCACTGAATGTTCCTAGGTGGGATCGACAAGCACCAGATGGACGCGGAGCTAAGGAAAGAGATGATGGCCATCTGGCCCAATCTCTCCCAGAAGCATCTGGATTTGCTGGTGACACCGCATAAGTGTAAGTTGCAGAGCGCAAGCGCGTCCAAGGCGAGGTGGCCTCGGATGCAAGGACCTGGCGCTCCAGCGTTGTTGTCGTCACTTCACCTGAGGATTGCTTCTTTCAGCCCGTCCCTCACTGCTGCAACCCTCTGATAGTGCCCAGAAACACACACACACACACACACACACACACACACACACACACACACCCTCTCAAATCGCATGTGATCACAAAGGACATCATGCTAGCGCACGCCACAACATCACAACTCTGACAGGAGAGTCACAAGAGCAAACCAGCCACATCTTCCAATACAATCAGAGGGTTCCTCACTATAGATCAGCACTCTATAGATGTCTTTTCACTCCAGGCCCACTCAGACGTTTCTTTCTTTGAATGAAAATGCTGTAAATGCACCGATGCCAGTGCATTAATGGCATTTAACAATTGTTGCTTTGCTTTGTTGACCTCGAGACACAAAAATCTGTCTGTGAAAAGACTGTTTGCTCCTTGTTCCTGTTTGGTTATGTGTCTCGTGTGCATGCCCTACACCCCTTTCCTACCATTCCTTGTGCTCAGGGTCCATTCCAAAAAGGTCTAATCTTGCAGGTTAACTTGTCACTCTCTCAGCAGCGACAGACCTCACAGTGGGAAAAATCTATGCCGCGATGATGATCATGGAGTACTACCGGCAGAGCAAGATCAAGCGCTCCCAGGCCCTTCGTGACGAGCAGGTACTGCGGTCTTCTGGTACAATAAGTTCATTTAGCCTCCTTAAAAGTGCCTGTAGGGGGAGAAATGAGTCATTAAACAGGCTAAGCTAACCGGCGGCTGTGTATTCGTAATAGCACAAGTGCTGCCATCTGCTGGCTAGTTTTCATCATTCCTCAGCAGTATCATAAACACGTCACTCACGTCTGTTCAAGCTTTAAGTAGCAGCTATTTAGCCATTTGCCTCAATATCATCACATTTATTCCATCATGCAAGCCTCCATTACTCAAGAAAATCATTATTTAATCTATTTTACAACTTCCTTTTAACTCCTGGAAAGACGTAAATATGCATTTGTATTTAATTTTTGGAAGTGTTCATTTCAAAAGCAGATGTCATAGATAACAATTACTGTTAATTGAATCTATGAATCATCTCTACCAGTTCCTGGAATCCAATGATGCATCCTTCCTTAGGCTTCTGCCTCTTTTGTTTTCCTTCTACATTCCCTCCTTCGCCCCGCTTTGGCCGCCCTCTCTCTTTGTGCACTTTCTCTCCTGCACTTCCGCTTTTCCCTCCATTCTCCAACCAGTCTGCCTGATAGCTGGCCACGGCTATGTTGTATATCTCACACAGAATCGAACGCCATTACTGTTTCAGCGCGTGGAGCCACTTCCATCCCAGGACGGGGACCCGGGACTGAACAACGCCCTCCCTCCTCCAGAGACCGCTGACAATGTCAACAGCCTGTGAGTTGGATGTTGTTGGATGATAGTGGTTTGTTGAGAGGGGGTTGATGACAGGTGTGTGTGGGTGTGTCGCAGGTCTGTAGAAGGTGGTCTTCCAGAAAGCCACTCATGGATGACGGCACGAGCTCAGGAGATGTCCCAAAAGATCGGCAGCTGGAGCCCTGAGGGACTCCCTGAAGATGGCTTGGGAAGCATGACCAACTCTCAGGTAGAAAACACAGATGACGACCTATTCAGATATTTTCATTTTATCAGACAGAAAGAGTTTATCCAGTCTCAACCTTCTCGACTTAATCTACTGTTGTGTAGTTTAATTCCAGGCTATCTCCTGTCATGTTGTCATCTTCGATCGAGACTGTGGTTTCATTTCTCATTATTGTTTCAGCTCGCAGACCTTCCTGGACGCCCAGATTGGTCTTTGCATCTGTCATTTGTGCTTGGATTGCACTCAGATATTACACCATAAACATTAAGACCTGGTATTTACATGTTTCCACATCCAATCGTGTACTTTCCAACTCATCCAAACATCCCATCCTTTAAAGACCTAAAATGCAGACATACAATTCAACTCATTCTTGAGTTGTTGTAATATCAAATTCCCACGAGGTGGCACTGTTCTCGCTCACATTTGCATTGGTGAGTAGTGTGATTACAATGAGTTTGACTGCTGGAAGAAGTATTCTGCATTTTCATGTGGTTTAGGGCGACACACACACACACACGCACAGCACAGCACACGAAGATTTCAGGGAGCAGTTACAGCATCTCCTGCTCTGTTTACAGACGGTAGAGATGAGAGAGTTGGGGCAGGATGGTTACTCGGACACTGACCACTTTCCACCAATGGAAGGCCATGGCAGGGCCGCTTCCATGCCCCGCCTCCCAGGCGACAACCAAGTGAGCAGCATTCTCACATACCCACCATCTGTCCACCTCCAACTGTTTCAGTTTTCCACATCTTGTGTTGAAAACGGTTTTCGCAAAAGTCTGACTTGTTTAATGCTTGCGAAACACACTGTTGTCACAAATGCAGTTGCATACTGCTGGTATGTAACTGTGCAAATGGGACATTTTTGTGTTCTTTAGCCAAAGAACACCCCGTACATGTGATCATGAAAATGTTTACGGCTAAACTATAGACCAGGCAAAGTCAGACTTTCTGCTTATTTCCTGTCTCCTGTGCTGCATCTCATTGTGCTTCATCTCATTCACTTGAAGTTATTTTTAACTGTGCTTGTCACTGTTTTCATTTTACATCCATTTGGTGCTGTTTCATATCCCATTCAGCACTCTGGTTGTCATACACGCACTTATAAAACCAAGAGGGAACAAAGAGAACAAATACACACATAAAATAAACTTATTGCACAGTTTTTGTTGCATTCCTCCACCTTCCATTTTCCTTCTTCTTTGTCAATGAGGTTTGCAGATTTCTTATTGTTTTATAC
The DNA here is from genome assembly GCF_003711565.1 of Takifugu flavidus. Classification (NCBI taxonomy): domain Eukaryota; kingdom Metazoa; phylum Chordata; class Actinopteri; order Tetraodontiformes; family Tetraodontidae; genus Takifugu; species Takifugu flavidus. Next base: position 6,279,230 of record NC_079537.1, on the reverse strand, counting down.
TAAACTCTCTTCCCCTCAACCAAGGGAATTTAGAAGGACTTCTGTATGTGTGTGTGTGTGTGTGTTTGAATCGCTCTATTTTGTATAGTACCTGTGTGTATGTATCTGACTGTGACTGTGCATATCCATTTGTACACGTACTTTACCAGTTGTCACCATTGTTGCTGTGATGCAGTTTGTGCGTTGTCATGGTGACCTTGTCTACACTGTATAACGCTGTTCTGACACTCCTTACCGCCAGTGTCTGTGGTAAGTGTCTCTCTTCCACCTTCACTGCTGCTTTTGGTGTCTAATCGGGTTCTTTCTCTGTCCCCCTGTTCTCTTTCCTCTCTTTTCTGTGTGGCACATCATCTGTTTGTTTTCCTTTTTATCTCTGTGTGCCCTTTCATTTTCCCTCTCATTGTGTGTCAATCCACCCCCCACAAACCCCCAACCCTCCCGCTCCTCCACTCCCCGTTCCTTTCTTCTCGTCCATGTGACCACGACTTTGCTGTATTCTGTGGCTCTGTGTGTGTCTTCTCTGTGCTTATACAGCAGCGCAGGAGAGGGAAACAACGTGGCAGTACCCTCAGTGTATGTACCCTGTCTTCCCCGTCTCATCCTCCTGTCTCCTCCTGTCATGGTTATTTTTCCTCATCTGTCTCTCCTACCATGACAGGGGCCTTTAGAAATCCCTCTGACCGGACCCGCTCTAGGCTAGAGAATTGTTAAACCCCTGAAATTTGGAATTGGGCTCCTCTAACCCCTGTCATTGTAAACTCTGCTTTTACTCTTTCTCATCTGTGTGTGTGTGTGTGTGTGTGTGTGTGTGTGTGTGTGTGTGTGTGTGTGTGTGTGTGTGTGGGGCTCTCCTCGGCTGCTGCTGCTGCTTGTTGCTGCTTCCTCCATCTGTGTCCAAGTGTCCGTTTACACCCCCCACCTGCATGCAAGGATTTTTATTTCAGACGTGTGTTTGCGTGTGTGTCTGTGCGAAAGGTACAGTGAGAAATTACCCGATTGTTTGACAAGAGTGGGCGATTCTTGACGCCTGTGCATGTGTGATTACCTTCCAATCTAGCCAATGATTGAAATGAAACAAATCTGGTGCCATCCGACTTTGATTTTTACCTGCGAGGTGTAGTGGAAGTTTCAGTGCAGGAAAAGAACACGCTGGATTTCTGGAGTGAACGAATATTCCATTGCTGCATTAGTCTAGTCCACATAACTTGGTCCGGCAGGGACGCAGGGCAATACCTGTGTGTTGGAGAACACACAAAAAGAAAGGAAATAGAAACCTTTGTAGGCTGAAGTGTGCTGGTTTGGGAATCAGAGCTGATGCGGATAGAAGACGGTCTCAGATCCTAATTTTTTGGCAGTGATGTGTCGGTTTCTGCTGTTTTCCATTCACACACGACTGCACACAGCACATCCACATGTACACAGCGTGTCAACCCAGGATAGGAAACACCAGCTCCACCTTCAAAGGGACTTCATTTCTCTCTCTCTGCCACGGTGGTGTCTGTTCCTTCCTCAGACTATAAGCGACAACAGTCCTATGAAACGCTCGGCCTCCTCACTAGGCCACAGCAGGTCTGGGCGTGGCCACAGAGACAGGGGAGGGGTGGACGACTACGGCATGGAGAGGGTAATACCTGAAGAGGGGAGGCCTTACAGACACGGACACCGGCGTAAAGAGCGGAGCCATCGGGCATCTGAAAGATCCCTTTGTCGCTACGCTGACGGTGATACAGGTGAGTAAAAAACAGAGACTTGATATCATTTATTAAAAACTATTGAAAGGTTACACCATTTTGCCATTCCTTAAGACAAAAATGTCCTTAAGTGACTACAATTTTTTGCAGCCAGTAAGTGTAAACACACTTACTGATCTCATCCGCTTATCTGTTGTCATAGCAACCTTAGTAACACCACTGACCTCTACAAACAGGCCTAGGAACAGACCTGAGCACCACTACCCAGTCCGGAGACATACAGTCCAAGGACAGGGATCGCGACAGAGATCGCGGCCGGTCCAAAGACCGCAAGCACCACCACCACCATCACCACCACCACGGCTCGGTGGACAAGGAGCGCTACACTGCAGAGCGAGGCGGCGAGTACGCGCACAGGCACTCCCACGACAGAGGGGAGGAGAGGGAAAGGGATCGGCGCTGGTCGCGGTCGCCCAGCGAAGGTCGCGAGTGCATGATGCACAGACAGGTGGGCTGCTGGGTGATGGAGGTGGATCGCGACCGCTAATTTTTCAGGACGTTTTAGGCGTTTGGTGAACGTTTTGATAAACCCGTGTCTCTAATTTGATGCAAAAATTAGAGGCCTCAACATGTCCTTGTCCTTAAGCTCGGTGGTAAAGACGGCATGGGCCCTCTCAGCATGTTTTTATACACATATGTTTGTCTATATGCACACAAACATTGAGCACTTGCATGATTCTTTGTCCAAACTGTTATAAGACCCAAACAAATATGCATAAAGTATGTATATTTGGAGTAAGCGACTTCTGCCCTATGCTTTCTCAGATATCCTGCACCTGTCTGGCATTATTTTCCCAAATACACCTGAAGTACTTTGACACATTGCTCAGCCTTTACATTTGAGTTCATTCTTAAAAACAACTTTTAAGTCTAATGTTGCACCTGTATCACAAACATGGGATATGCATGTTAGGCACTGCAACTGTTCCTGTATCAGGTTTATTGCTCCAGAAATCAACCCTTTACCCTTCTTTTCTCCTCTTATTTTCTCTCCTCTGCCTGACCTGTTGCTTCTCTTTGTGTGCTGCTGTTTGGAATGTCACCTTATTTTTTTTTACATCCTTTGCTCTGTTACCTTTTGATGCCTGTTGTGCTTATTTTTTCTTTCCTCCACACCATGGACATTATGACTGGTCTCCTTATTGCTGCTGTAATTTTCCAATTTTATTCCTTTTTTATCTGGACTCTCTTGCTTTCTTTCTGCTCCTCTTTGTGTTCTGCTCTCTCTTTCCCATCCTGGACTGTGTTCTACATGTTCTGTCGCTGAATTTGTGGTTCGTTCTTTTTATTTGCTTTATTTCACTTTTCGTTTAGGGCAGTAGTTCAGTCAGCGGAAGTCCCGTCCCCTCAACGTCGGGGACCAGCACTCCACGTCGAGGCCGTCGACAATTGCCTCAGACCCCCGCGACCCCCCGCCCTCATGTCACCTACTCCCCTGTCGTCCGTAAGGCCATGCCAACGCCCCCCGGACCACAGACCCGACCACCAGCCCCCGCCCCAAGGCATTTTTCTCCTGAGCCTCCACCGGCCCAAGGTCCTCTCCCTGCCGGTCTTCCAGTGGCCCACCATGGCACGCCTCGTCATATTCATCATCCCCCACCTCGCTGGCCAGACACAGGTGGAGGTGGCTCTATGGAAGCGGGGGGGTGCTTCTATAACCAGGAGTACCAGGACTTTGAGCCTCACCATGAACCACCTGCGTACGAGCAAAACCCAATGCAAGTCGTCAACCCTCACGGTCACATCATGGCCGGCCACCCACTTCCACCTCCTCCACAACCACAGCCACACAACCCCCATCCCCTTCCTCCACCTCAGCCTCATCTGGTGAACAACCCCCACCCTCACCCACCGCCCCACCCGCAGCCCAGTCGCACTCCACCCAGAACTGTCCATCATGTGCCCCCGCCCACCACGGCCCTGACTGGACCACTACAAAGCCAGATGCAGTCTGCTGCCCAACGCCGCCTCCCCAACGGGTATCGCTCTTCATCGCCTTCTGCACTCCTACACGGGCCCCCACACACCGGGCCTCACAAGATCCCACCCCCGGCCGGGCATCCTCGTGGCCCCCGCAAGGGCCTGCACGAACCCTACAGTGAGACGGAGGAAGATGACTGGTGCTAGCCTCCGGGGAAGGGGGACGGGCTCTAGAGGGTAAAGGTGATGAGAGATGGGCTAAAAGGAGACGGCAGAACATTGACTGTCCAAGGAGGTCACGGATCTTTGTTATTAGGTTTTCCTTCTTTTTCACTGGTTGGCATGTCGCGGAGACCGGGGGCCAAATGTGGCGTCAGCAGGATGAAACAGAAATGCTGAGGGAGGGACCTGTTGGGGCGAGGAGAGGTGTCAGACCGCCGCTGCGCTCTACTTGCGTTGCTGTCGCGTTCATCTCTCGATGCCAAATAAGACCAACCTCAAACTGCTGAGGGGGCGATAGACTCTTTCTGTGTCTTACGTTCTGCCTGCGGCGATTAATTACAGCCACTTACAAGATGTCAAGAGTTGCGACTCGACAAAAGAAACAGAGACAAAAGAACATCAACTCTTTTTATTTATTTATGTATTTATTTATTTATTTTGCTCCTCAAACAATCAACATCCCTCCCAGCCACCAGTTGTATATTGATGAGTTTTATCATCTGTGTTTTTAACTAAGAACAAACGTGTCAACGTGCCCTCCGCCTGTATGAGGTGAGATGGCAGAGTGGGTGGGAGAGTTGGGAGGAGGGTAGCCGGGGGGGGGGGGGGGGAGACAAATCCATTGGGTCCAAGGGACAGGATTTGAGAATATCCTCCTCCCAGAAAACAATTGAGCCCCCCTCAACACGCGAGACCAACAAGAGAGAAAAAAAAAAAAGCGAAGACGGGTTTCAGGAAAAAAAACCAACACATTTTTGCAGTATTTGTTCTTCTATTCCTGCGTCTTCTTCCCTCTACGAAACACTGAAGCCTGAATCTTCTGTTGCAGCGGCACTTCTGTTATTTCAGTCTTGCAGACTTGTACACCCTGTGGAATCCTGCATGAAAGATACAAAAGAAAAAAAAACTATTACTAATGATAATAGCAACAATGAGAATCTACTGTATGTGGGGGGAAAACTTTACTCAGTCATTTCTGTTGTGATCTTTTTTTTCGAGTTTCTCTCTTTTTTGCAAATGCCTTTCTGTTTCTCTTTCTCTCTCCTCTTTATGGGATTTGTTTTTATTTTCTTTACCCTAAAACTAGGTGACAGAGTTCTGGTCGATGCTATATGTCTACTAAGGACAAAACGTTTGCTTTTGCTTGCTTGTCTGTATATTTTGAGTCGGATGCCTGCCACTGATACAGCTCGATTTGCACATAATTTGTATGTGAAACAAACCTTTTGTAACTAAAGTGGTATTACTAAAAGGATACAAATGGAAGCAGGGTCAAATGGGGGAAGAGATGTGGCATCCATATTGGGAAATTAGCCTAGCGAATCAGTGACATCTCATAGTCTTCCAGGGTTTTTGGGGAAATCCAAGACGACAGAGAGAAAGAGACCACTAGAAAGAAGGGGGAAAGAAGAGAAACTCCTTTTTTTGTTACATGACTGTAATAATGGGGATAAAAAAAAGATATAAACATGTAGGATGAAGGTGATCACGGAACTGAGACGTGATCTTGTCCCATTTCTGTCTTTTAGCTCTGTCAGTCTTTTTTCCAACCTCAAGGTGGAGCTCTCGTCCCCCGGCTGCGTCGTTGGCAGAGGGATTCTGTAGGAGGACCAAAATGGCCAACAACAACAAAAACTATGCAGAATTTCGACCGTGGGTAAATTTGTCATTCTACTTATCAAAAGCCTCCTCCTGCATCAAGCGCCTCTGTGGGTTGGCAGAGCTCCGCCGCCGCTGTACGGCTCGCCGGCGTGTAGGTGTCGTACCCCTTTGCCTCACACCTGAAGCAAAGATGTTCCACAGACGCCATCACGCCGTCTCACTTCTAGACCCTCCCCAGTCTGCGTCCCGCCCCTGAAAACACCGCCAGCCCAGTTCTGACGGGTCGGAGAAAAGATGTCTGACTCCATCTCTGTGTATTACCTCTGTATATTTTGGATTTCATTCTGTGTGTTTCTCTGTGTGCCTCAAACTAACACTCGTTAACACACGCCACTGTCAGCGCCAAAACACGACGGAAAAAGAGTTTCACTTGTTTAACCTCGAGGCCTATCACGAGTTGACCGGAGAATGCACCGTTTAAAAACAAAAAGGACAAAAAAAAACAAAAAAAACAACTGCCTATCAGTGTCTTTCCAACCTCAGTGGAATGTCACAGACGAGTATTTTTTTCCTCACTTTATTCAGAAAGCACACTTGGTATGTAGCCGGTTGTGTGGGTGGGTTTTTGCGTGCGCGTACGAACATCGATGAGTATGGTCCCGATCACGTTTTGGGGTTTTATTTCAGCGTCCCTTTTCATGGTTCCAGACGTCTCTTTTTGGTGATGCGTGTGGCCATGCGATGCCCCTGAGTGAACCATGCAACCCCCCCCGCCCCCAATATTCACCATCCATCTTTGTGTCGATGCTGCAGTGAAATCCACTAACACGCTGATTAACCACACTTCAAAAAGCAATGTAAAGCCGCTACTGAGGGGAAAAAAGTGTTTTTTTTCCTTTTTTAAGTACAAAAGATTTTAAAAAAAGGTGAAAATATATAGTTCCAGAAATGCATGTGCTATGTGCATGCCACACCGTGGGTTATCAGTCATCTTCAGGACATAAATGATTTAAAATAATAAAAAAAAAAGATTAGTGAATTAAGAGGAATAATGAAAAAAAATGATATAAGATAGATAGATGTTTTTAAAAAGCAACGTTTCCTTTTTTCTTCTATTTTTGAGAACAAAAAAGGTTGGAAAAATACAAAAAAAAAAGTCAAAAGAATAAAAAAAACAAGAGATTTTGGTGAGAATTTTGTTTTGATTTCTTCCGTTACATGGAGTTGAGACACAACACGACCATGTTCAGGACACCACAGAAAAGAATCTTTACATTTTTAAAAAAGAAGAAGAAATAAAGAACGTACAGTTCAGAAAGATGGTGTATTCTCCCTTCTAATTTTTCGAGGGGGGTCACGTGGTGCAGAAACCCGCCACGATGCTCTCGCGGCGGGTTGCGGAACCTTCTAATCTCCCTCACACTCCCCCCTTTTCTCTCTCTCTCTCTCTCTCTAAATCTGTCTCTCTCGCACTCTTTAACTGTCGCACTCTCGACCTGTCTCACCGCTATTTCTACTAGTGCATTTTGTAATTCCAGACAGAACTCTTCCTAAAGAATAAAATCCAGAGAGAATGCACGCCGCTCCGTGTCATTTCTTTTTACTGTCTCAGCTCTTTTCCTCCACCATCTGCAGGAACGTCCAAACCCAGTCCGCAAAAGCCGAAATCCTGCCACGTTTTCGGTCCTCCCGGGAGGAAAACTCGGTCTTAATCTACTCTTTTGAAGCCGATTTCCTCCCGGGAGGACCGAAAACGTGGACTTTGCGGACTGGGTTTGAACATCGAGCCCTAAAGGCATCGAGTGCCAGATTTGGCGCCTGCTGGTGGCAAAAGTACAAACTGCATGAATTGTATAGTTCGCGGTATAAAAAGGAGTTTTAATATTCTACAAAGGAGACGAGGGTGAATAATTTGATACTAATAATTTCGTTTTGAAGGTTGTTTGTCTGGTAAGGATTGAGAAATGTCTCCATGGGAGTTTTTACTGTTAATTTCAGCACGCCCTGGAGTCTCCGGGTGTTTGGTTCCATCCCAGCAGGATGGAGGCAAGGACCCCTTACCCCTCCCCACTCTCACACAATGGTTGTGTGGTCTATCATGTTTCACATTCCTACTCACTGTGTTGGGGAGTTAAAAGTGACAATTTATTCAAATCCAGAGGGAGCATTACTTCACAGCTCAGACTTTTCCACCCAATTTTCCTGCCCACAAACTGGCCCCGTTGTATCCTGACCCTTAAAAAAATGCAGACTTTGGTGAATCCTTATTGTCCCCCAGTCAATGGTACTACGCCCCTCACCCCATCTGAACTGTTCCCCGCCTTTGTTAGGCAAATGTGAGCAGTGTTGGGGGGTGGAAGCCACAGGAGGGAGGAGACCACCTCCGCCTCACCCGAAACCCGCTTCCTGTCCCACGTAGTGCACTTTCCTGACCCCAAACACACACACACACAGTGACAGTGCAGTTACACGTGGACCACAGATCTTTATTTATTACATCTTTAGTAAATACTGAGGTAGAAGTCCATTATTTCATATTGCTTCAACAGAACTGTGCGAGTAATGTTCGTGAAGAAGGGATCAAGGTCTCAGTCACAAGAACCAGATCCTTGATTTCCACCTTTGTGGCCAGTAACAGCTCAACTGGGTCAAAAGTCACCGTGGCCGCCGCACACCGGCTCGGCGATCCTTCGGGCCACGTCCAGGTGCGCCCGTGTACCGGTTTAGGTTCCACAAAGATCCCCAAACACGATCCTTTGGTGAGGTTTCATTCTGTCTGCTGAGATCTGGAGCTCTTCTTGCGTCGCTGAGGGGGGTCCTCACTTACCCCGGGCTGGCCGGTGGCTGCTGGGTGCCAGTATCCCGCTCCACTCGGGCTTTCTTACAGGGCAAAAAGTCCGGCTCCGTGGTCGCTTTGGCCCGCCTCTTTCTGTGGGGCTGCACGAAGCTGCTCACGTGACGGTTCCCCTCGTTCGATGCACCGCAGCTGGGGTCTCTGGGGTAAGACACGAGCGCTTCCCCCGCGGAGGAGGGAGAAACCGGGTGGTCCGACGGAGCTGCGCTCGGCTCGGCCCTCACCTGCGTCTCCATCAGCATCTGGGCCGCGTCGAAAAGGTCCCGGGCGGACCTAATGGCCAGGGTCAGCAGCAGGGTCCGGTGCAGGCGGAGACCCCCTCGCTGGGCCCGTGAGTGCTTCAGTTTCTCCACCGCCGAGACCATGATCCTCTTGGCCTTATCGCTGACGTCCATGTTTATTTTGATCATAGACCCGGAAGGGAAAAAAACAAACAAACAAACAGAGATTAGCCTGGACGTAGACTGCAGAGCTCAGCCAGACACGTTTCCAGAGGGGCGGCTTGTTGCCGGCGGCCGCTCATAAACTCGCTGACGTCACTAACGCCACGAGTCAGGCCCCGCCCACTGGGCTACCGCGGAGCACGTCGATGACGTCACCGCACATGCAGGCTTAACGATCGTCTGAGTGACCCGTTAGAAGAAAAGGGTCCACAAACAGTCCTGTATGTTCGGAATTTAAACTTTGCACCAACCTTAGATACTCTCAGCAGGACCAGCGTGCGCGCGCGCGGGCATATGCCGATACTCGGTACATCCAGAGGAGAACCCATGAGGTGGGCTGGAGTACCAGCCAGGTTCGTGGCGCCTCCCCACTTCCTCTCAGTCCTTGTTGGGGCAGAGGAATCCCCTCTCCCGCACTCAGGAGTTCAGCAGGACTTCAGTCAGCGCCTCCCTCGGCCATGGAGGATCTCACCTGGGCTCTCAGCTGGCCGCTGGTCTTCCAGACGGGTTCCAGCACTGGTCACGGTCCAGGTCGCTGAGTGTGATGCAGACCGGACCTCCAGACTGGGAAAACACTTTCTCCTCACTATTGATGCGTAATGATCTGTTTCAGCACCTAAACATTGTAACACAGCACACACATCTTTTGCACGTTTTACTTTTTTTTACTGCATTTCCTCTTTTTATACATGCTCACGTGATGTCATTCATTTGCCTGGAATTAAGTTCATTCATTATTTAGTTTAGTTGCTGCTTCTTCTCAAATCTTGAGCCGGCACGTATTGAAGCCGACTCAATAAAAGAGTTAGCACGCCATCTAGTGGTGTGATGTGGAACTGAACAATTGAATTTCTCACACACACACACACACACTAGTGGAGATTACGTTACCAAATGTTGATAAGTTTTAAATAAGCTATGAACGTGTTTATTTAGTCAACTCGCGGTATTAAATGCTAATCTGTGAACTTTTGGGCGATTTTTTCTAATTCTTTTAGTGATTTATTGACCTATTCATTCATATATTTTTAAATTGATTAAGCAGGAGAATCAAAACACACCTATAAATCCGAATTGCAAAGTGCAAGGCTGCAAATGAAACCTATTTGTGTTTTTCACTTCCCATCACCGGATCCTTTCTGTCATGTCAGACTTAAAACACAAGGTGGCGCACTCGCAAAGAAATTAGAAGAATAAAAACTCGGATTTTGTTGATTTTGAGAGAACGCGTAAAAGTAAGATTTCACCCAGTGGTTCGACTGTTTTAAACGACAATTTCCTCCCTCTTCATCAGAAGAACCACAGTCCTCATGGGCCAAAAATAGATGTTCCCACAACTGCATTTCTAAGTATTTCTGGCCCAGAGTTTCATTGAAGATACTCTTTTTTGAGGAAACTATTCAGAAATGAATTTTGGAGATTGATATTCAGTGTTTTCACCCCAAACAACACGACCTCAGACACCATCAGTGGCACTGACCAGTCCAGTGGGTCCAGTCAGACCCACCACGCGGGACCGGATATGGGGATGTTTTGACATTATGAAATGTTTGATTGCATTTAAAGGCCTCATTTATTGGTCACAGGGTGAACACTTCCTGTTTCCTCCAACCGTGGTGATCAGAACAGTTCTGGTGCTGAATAACCTTCAGTGCAGTGGAAGATTTCGCAGGCTCTGAGCGGTTCTTCTAAACTCGCCATGTTTATCATTCATCCATCAGAACAAATAGAGCACAGACAAATCGCGTCAAATTGACTGAATCGACCCAAGATGGGCTCCTGTCACAGGGCAGAAACATCTCAGACTGTCATTTCAGGGAATTGAGCCAAGATTCATTTCTTTAAAATGACTTTTAGCAAAAAGGTCAGAAGGTTGAGAAATTCTTATGTATACAAAGACATAGAAAATAAAAGCATATTATATATATATACATATATACATATATATATATACATACATATATATATATATATATATACATACATACATACATATATATAATATGCTTTTATTTTCTATGTCTTTGTATACATAAGAATTTCTCAATTCTATACATACATACATATATATATATATATACATATACATACACACAAACACACACACACACACACACGTGTGGTTTACATGTTATATGAAATGGTTGTGCATTTTTAAATCTTAAAAAAATAAGAAAAAAAAGCCCAATGTTTATATTTGTGTCCGGCTTTACAGCAAAAACTGTCACAAGGTCACAAGTTCTGTGGTTTTCTTTTCAGAGTAAAACGTTCTATTTACAACACGTCTCATCTGAAAGTGAAACCACAGCAGATGTTCTGGTCATGAAGCATGAAAAAGTGCCACGCATGGCCGCCAGCAGGTGTGCAGCAGCAGCTCATTTGCACACAATCTCACTTTAATATTAAACATTTAAGATCATTTTCGCTTCAAAGAAACTCAAATAAAGAGCGTCGCGCTTGTCTTCGGTCCATCGGCGGTGCCACAAACAGGAAACGGGAGACAAATGAGTTGTTATAAATCCTTTATTAAGATCATTTAGAGTCCATTTTCTCCTCTATGGTTCGTATTTACTTTACAGTCGTTATGTGCAATCAGGGTTAATAATGTCGGGTCACAGTTACAGGGCTGTCACAACGTTATTGGCACTTGGAACACGGGAAGAGTAAGATGAGCCACAGGAGAGAGTCCACTACAGGGTTACAGAGGGTCGGGAGCAGGGGCGAGAGGATAGACGTTGCTCAGAAGCGTTGTAAATGGACACCTCATGCTGCAAGTGCACAACAAACAATCGGAGCTCTATGTGCGCATCTATATACAGGAGTTCTCTATACATGTGTATAAGTGTGTTGCTATCTGTCTGCTGTGTACAACCAAAAGCAACGCTTGTTGTCAAAAGCACGACGGCGCTTTTGGGGCGTTTTCCGGGCTGCTCAGTGGATCCCGGCGCTGAGCCCGATTCAGCGCTACTGAGGCGCAATGGAACCATGCAGGAGACAGCTTTTGTTCATTTCCGCTCCATGGCTGCATAAGGTGCTTACACGGTAACAGAATGCATACATGCGCCGCCGCGGCGACTGGGAACTTTTCCATAGCTGTCCAAGGGATCTCTGATGTGTTTATGGGCTGCCAAGATACCGGAAACTACAGTCGCTGTGGAAATGCTGCAGCAGTTCCACTGATCCCAGACTGCAACCAAGACAAGCTTGATCCACGTCTCAATACGCTGGAGGCTCACTCCCATTAAGACAGTTTTGTGGCGAGTTAGTCAGAAGGGCGTTAGCACGGTAGTGTTTTACCTGTTCTAATTATTGGGGGAACTATTTTCGTGCATGGAAATGGAGTCCTTCCTCCACAGGGCCACAGATTACAACACTAAAATATCATTTACACCTTCAACATTTGAGATTTCAACATTCACAAATGACAGCCGACCATCCCCACGTCTACTTTATCTTTGGGCAAGCTCGATGTGATATTAAAAAACAAAAAAACTTCTCCCTCATGTCCCAAAATGATCATGGAGTCCACAGAATGTCTCTTGGTCCAACAACTCTCAAAACAGCATTACCAGGGAATCTGTACCAGACACATTACTACAGGGCAAACCACTACGAGGACGCAATAATTTAAACAAACGGCAACGTTCTCGCTTGAAGAAAGGTCGGGGCGAAAACTGTGTGAATCCAGGGTGTGTTTAAACACATCATAGAAGGTCCGGAGCGACCTAAAACCTCTGCTTTGCCTGCGAAGCGCATGAACGCCCGTGCGGAGGTGAAGCGTGACGGCAGCTGCGTGTGGGACAGGAAGCGCGGACACCGGAGAGGCAAACGAGCCGGCGCACAGGCTCAAACGGAGGTCTGGTTGGGTCGCGGGGTGCTGCGTTCAGGTTCAGTCCGCCTCCCGTCAAAGTAACCTCGGCTGCTTATTTTTATGTGTCAAACTTCAGGGGGAGAAAAAGACCCTTTAGAACAAAGTGATCGGCCCAGCAACGGAACCGAAGAACACTTGGGAACAGCTTAACAGTCTCCTCGATGATTCTAAAAGAATTTAAGCCAAACTTTAAAACATTAAAACGGCGAAAACACAGATTCCACCTCCGGGGATCCAACTGCTACACAATGTCAAAAAAGGTGCAAGACTGCTTCTTTTCAGTAAGGTGCAGAAACGTCCTCCCTACCTCACAGGTGCAAAAATCAACGAGATGTGGCACTGGAGACACACACACACACACACAGACACACACACACGCGGTACCCGACAACTAAGAAGCGATATTGGCTCCTTCTCACTCGTAGCTTCTGATTATTGATTTTTTAACAAGGCACATTCCAACATCTCTCTATTTCTTTACATTTCAATAAAAATGTCAGTAACTCTCACAAAAAAAGGGACTAAATAAAGACACGAAGCTTTGATGGGAGCAAAGGTAGGAAACTACCAGCGGGTCGGGGAATCGCGGGCCGGTGCGTTCAGGTTCACGACCTAACGTCTAACAGTTGTCGGACCTCTGCATCCTGAAGATGAATGGACTCAAATTTAGCAGTTGGCCTGCTCGCTCCACCGCCCTGCGCCACTAAAGAAAGGTAAAAATAAACCGCGCTCCTATGAAAAGGCTTTATTCTGCTTTATTACACTCTCTTTTCTGCAAAAATAGAACGATTCTTCGTTTCATAAGACCTTTTTTTGCCTCAGTAAAACAGGGTGACGGAAATTTTTGTTTTTTTTAACCATCCCTCTAACGCTCTTTCCTCACACCGTTGCAGGCATGGGCGCGTGCTTTTATAAATATAGCTTTTCCTCTAAAAATACAACCGTCACCGATCACCTGTTGTGCTCGCACCTTCAGGGACGAGCTTCTCTCGGACCGCTTCTATGAGATACTGCACAGTGAGAGCCAGGGTCTCTGGCCTCGGGGGGAAAACAGAACTTGCGGGGCGACGAGCGGAAGGAGGAAGATCAGGTAGTATTGAAGAGATTCTATCGGTTTATGTGGGATTATACTCAGTGACTGAGACACATCGTCAAGCTTGCATAGAGAAGAATGCCACTGACGTGTACCTTCAGTGTCCTGGTGCCGCGTTTACTACTTGTTAGTCCCGCAGCACCGCCTGCGTTTCAGGGAATGTATTTAACACACATGGATGCACTGAGGCGCCATATAAAAGTGGAGGTAGAGGGCTGTTAGGAGGAGAGTGAACATCCTCTTACTCTCCCTACTCCACCAAGCAGAAATTGAGGGTCTCGTGTCCTGTTAGATGACGGCTGTTCAGCACTGACGCATTTCCAACCGTTCCCCACGGCCACGGCGTTCAAAAGAGCTGCCCTCCGTCTCCGCCCACACCTGCGAGCGATTCACCTGAGGAGCCGCCGGACTCCATGCAAGCGCCGCCGCCGGCTTCCAGGGCGGTGGGGTCGAACGTGGGCTCCGCCCCCAGGGCATCGTCCTCCATCTTGATGCCGTCGGGGAGGAAAGTGCTGTAGGAGTCACTTTCGGCCATCAGCAGCTTCAGCTTGGGGATCCAGCTTTTGCGGACCACGCGGCGGGCGTTGGTGCACATGTCAGCAGCAATGGCGTTCATTTCACTCTCTTTGAAGCTGGTTGCAAAGTTCTGGCAATAGTCTGAATCGAGAGGGTCACAGTTAGCCTGACTGAGCAACTAAGACTAAGAATAACAAAAAAGTCATTACGAGTCAGTCATTTAATGGCGGTGGAATAAGGATGTCTTCAAATCATAAAGAATAAGGCTTCTTAAATGTAATTTAAAAAATTTTTTAGTTTCACAACGCACTTAAATAGTGACAAGAAAGTTTAACCCCCCCCCCATCCAACGTTTATCCAGCTCACGTAGCTCATTATGTCCGATTAAGGACAAAGTTTAAATGGAAATCACTCCCCCTAGTGGCGGAATTGTGTTACTAAAGGCGATAATCTATTTTTAGGATATTGGATGTTCCTGAGTTCAATCAACTTTAATTCAAAAGAAAACAACTTCAATGAAAAAGCTGAATTAGAGAATACTAAAACAAATTAGGTCTGATACTTAAATGAAGGGTTTAAAATTACATTTAAGGATTTCAAATCTAAAATGCCAGAAGCTCACATTTAACCGCGTGCAGAACTCTGTTGTCCAGGGGCTTCCGGCTTGGGTCATTGGTAGAAGAGCGGATGCCTGTTCCACAGCTGTTGGCCAGAGTGTTTCTGATGGGTCAAAATAAGAAAGAACAGCAAAAGAGATTTTAAGTGGAATCAGTCCAACCTCTTCAGGTCTCACCTACCACCGCCACTAATCCTCCTCCAGCTGCTGCTACTAGAACTACTGATGCTACTACTGACGCACTTTAAGCAAAATACGTCAGTCTGTGTCTCTCGGACTATTCTGGACACGAAACATTGGGAGGAAAGAACCTGTCAAAGAAGGCGGCCAGCAGCCTCCTCAGCAGAACCTTGTGTCTGGTCCCTGCACTCACGTGGCAGTTCATCAACTGGGCTCGGGATATATACACGGAAGTACCTGTGTGGAGCAACAGACATCTTCATTAGAACCTGGCACTGTTCTGGCCCGTCATTTTGAGTGAGAAAGCAGGAATACTGCACCCCAAAAGAAAGCTTTCAAATATTTTCGAATATGTCAACATATAACCTGACCAAAATCTAAACGGGGAAGAAGACGGATCCTCCATCAAAAGGCAACGGCGCTGTGGGATTTTCTAGCTGGCTCCAAAATCTGAATGAAGGAATACACACATGCACCAACACACGCGCTGGAACACACCTGAGACTAGCTCCAGCTTCTCGGCAGGGTCTCCTTCCTCGTACAGCTTTGGGTGACAGCGGTTGCCGATCTGAGCGACCAGTTCTGCGGGGAGACACGTGAGGTCCCTTCCGCGCATCCGACCCCGCGTCTCAGTGTGATCCGGCAGAGCCTCCACGCGCTCCCCCACAGCTGGCGAGCGTAGGAAGACAAACATTTTAGTGGCGGACAGGTGGCGTCCGACTCATGTAGGTGCGCGCTAGCGTCTCTACCTGCCGCCCCCATGTTCAGCATGCTGTACATGGTGTACATGTTGCAGATTTGCCTGTACTGCTCTTCGGCGCTTTCGTCTGTCCCCTCTTCCTCTTCTTCGTCATCATGGTAGCTGATGGGCGAGTCACTCGCGTAGGTGCTCAGAGTACCTGGGCTGGCGCCATCTGACATGCCGTGACCGGCTCCAGAGCCCCCGTTGGTGTTGGGGGCGCCGCCGGCCAGTGCTCCTGCCAGGCTGGGTCCGGTCGTGCCCATGCTCATGGCGAGTCCGAGGGCGCCGGGGCTCTGGATGGCGCTGCCCCGCACTGTCTCCTGTGAGTAACGGGCTACCTTCCGGGCACTCCCGCCTCCCCCCGAGGCGGACCCAGCTCCGTCACGGCTGCTGCCACCCTCCCACAGTCGCTTGGCTACAGGGGTGCAGACCACCGAGCAGGGCGCGGCGGCTTCAGCCTGGGTGGGGGGCTGCTCCGGCTTCACCCTGGAAACCAGGGAGAGAGGCGTCTGGCAGGAGCCCGGCCTGGCTGCACCGTTGCTTGTCTGCGTTACAGGACTCTGGGGCTCAGAGGGAGGAGCCTCCTCAGCATGAAGACCCTGGGAGTCGCAGCTGGGGGAGGAGACCTGGAAACATCCGTTTAGAGTCAGCATCCACAAACAGTTATACACCAGGACCAATTTATCACCTGCAGATGACCCGTGACCGATTAACCCAACAATTACTTAACGCAGTTGCCTGAACCTGCACATCACTGTGGCAAAAAATTAAATCAGGTGTTGTCCAAAAACTTTTTACACAGCACAACTTTTTAACACAAGGGCGGTGGTAGCTTAGTCTGCCTAAGGTTCCTGGTTCAAGCCCTGGTGCGGACAAAATATGGAAGGTCTTCTGATAGTAGGGCCAGGTACGAGGACACCCTCAGAGCACCGCTGAGGTACCCTTGAGCAAGGTACCGAACCTCCAAATGCTTGCATAGGGCCCTGCAATTAGCTGGCGACTCTTTCAGGGGTGTAACCTGCCTTCGCCCATATGCAGCTGGGACAGACTTCGGCGCCCTCCCCGTGACCCCGAAAGGGATACAGCGATTAAGAAAAGAATGTTATAACACCAGAATCCTTTTTGGCCTCTACCTTGAGGAAGAATTCAGTGCCCTTTTCCATGATCTGCTGGATCTGCAGGAAGCCGGCCGTGTACATGAGGAGGAACTGGTCGCCCACCGTCATGCTGAGGCGGCCCGTGTAGCAGAAAGCCAATATCTGCTGGAAGCTCTGGGGTTGCACAGCCGCTGGGAGCTCCACGACGGTTGGGCTCATCTCATTGCTGCTCGCGTTCCCGCCACTGCTGCTGAAAAGGTCCCGGAAGTAAGAGCTGCTGGCAGCCAGGACTGCTCGATGAGCCTGAGGGAAATCCAGATCAACAGCAACCCCAGGTCAGCTTTTTCGAAGAATCTTGACAGATTCTTGCAAACACAATCAAATTTTCTTTTTTTTTTAACCTAATAATGACATAGAATTCCTAAAATGCGACCGTTTTTTTGAAGCAATCTATTGCAGGATCTATGGAGCCGCTGAAGGTTTGGCACTAAAACATGTGGACTCGGGCTGAGGGAGCCAAACAAATACGATTCTGGAAAACTATTTTACAAAAAGGTATCTCATTACAGGAAGGTGAGACAGCAGATGATTTAGCTGGATCTCAATTGCCATAAAGAGTGTCCCAAAACCTGCTGCCCCGACCATGTCCTCCCAAACATACTGGTATTCATCCTCCTCTTCTGTCACAGAACCGCAGGACTAAACAGTTTATTCCAAAAGCCTTCAGCTTTTTCCAAAGGCCGCCTCAATTTTCAGCGCAGTGATGACAACAACAGAAGCGCGCTCGTTCATTAGTACCTTGAAAGTATGGCCCTTGACCACCACGGAGACGTCACAGTAGAGGCCCTGCAGACGCTGCTCGTTCAGACACTCTAAGACGTTGTTGCCGAAGTTTGGGATCGCCATCTGGAGGGTCTGGGCCATGGTGCGCCTACGCACACCACCAAGGAGTCTTGTTGGCAAAGACAGAGAGGAAGGACACAATAAACACAATCGCTTTAAAATCTTGGTTTATGACATTTCTGTCTCACTGTATTTAATGGATTTCTTAAACTGTTGAACTCTGAAAGCAAACCACACATATACATGGTCACAATAAATGGAACATACTGTACATTTAAGCCTAATGAAAGACGCTCTTTTATTCCTCCTGTTTAGCATCGTTCTCTCCCAGGCCAAAGCCCTAAAAATGACATACTTGAGGATGTTTGACAGGACACAATATGTCTTCACAAAGTCCTACTGGGGGAATTTGGCAGGAGCACAAGTTGTTGACACACGAAACAAAGTTTTGTCGAAGCCCCTGTGGGTAATCCACTCTGCATTAATCCCATACGTCACCTGAGCCTTGAGGTAGTTGTTGCTGCCAAATGGGGGCTTCATGAAAAGCCTTTTTATTTTCTCTTCTATGAGCTATAAAATCCTGATGGCCTTAGATAACTGGGTCATGCTGTGTGTGTATGTGTGTGTGTGTGTGTGTGTGTGTACTATACTATTGCATCTTTCCGATTGTTTTTCACAAAAATACAATCTCCAATAGGCAAACATACGCCCTTCTTTTTCCCTATCTCATACCTGCTAATAATAAATGTATCAGAATTTACTCTGAGCTATAAAGGTAAAAATAAAAAAATAAAGAGTAAAACCTGCAGCTCTGACAACACACAGTGTCAGGTTCACAAGCGTACCACATAAAGACATTGCAGACAACACCAACAGGCTGTGTTTTGGATTTTCTATGAACTATGAGGATCAATCTGTCACGTCGGAGCTGGATTTGCCTGAAGCGTACAGTGTCTTCACGAACGACCACCATGGAACCTCCACAAGCACAGCCAACAAGCTCAGCCGCCATCCAATAAACCTTTTCCTCAAAGCAGAACATCAGTCACGGTAGATCATGTACTCACAGATGAGTGACGTCTTCACTATTCAAGAGTGAACATGACTACAATAAACCCGCTTGTCACGCTGAAGTGTGAATGAATGCCAATACACCCAAAAGGAGACCATCTTAGACCGGAGCGGAGCGGAGTGATTGAAGCCCACCCCTGCGAAAAGTATAAACCAACTTCGGTGTGACTGACTGAGGAGGGCTCGAGTGTTCCGCCCCATCATATCCAAAGCCTTTCATCTGGGACCTTGCCAAGCTCCAGGGTAAAGAGAAATGCTCTCTTTGTCTCCGTCTCTCTCAAGCTCCCTCTCCCTCATACTAAAACACAGATGCGCACACACAGGCTCAAACAAACCCACAAAAGGCACACTGAGTCACACACAGGCATTAGACAATGCTGCCTGTTTACAGTTTGGCGAGCCACAGTAAGCACACATGCGTGCACACGAAGGCACAGACACACGGCTGAGAGGAGGGTGGGTTTGTCCTGACAGGGAGGAAGAATATGTGTATGTGTGTCTTTATGCACCAAGGCGGGGAAGTGACACCCACAGAGATCAGCAGGAAGGTCTCAGATTCCAAACATTTTAAACAGCGCTGCGATGTGAACAAATTCAGTTGACCTGAAATCACCCCGTGATTTAAATCTTACACCAGCCAGCCTGGTGAGGAAAGTAGGTCAAACGTTCTTAAGACCTGAGACTTCTCATAGTATGCTTTAAAAATAGTTTCTTCTCCAACCACTGGGCTTATTTCAGGACAGGATGGATGATTGCATTCATTCACCCACTTAGTAAACACATCTTAATACAGTTAAAGGCATGGTTGTGTGTGGTGTCACTTCCTGATTCCCACGTGTCTGTGCCTGCATGACTGTCATGGTAAAATTAATTCGACACCCCCCCCCCCCCCACACACACACACACACTCACACACACACTCTCGCTCTCTCTTTCACACAAAGGGGAACACTATCGTGCACACGTCAAACTCAACCAAAGCCTCAGCAGCATATATGGGAAAGGGTCCTTGGGGGATTTATTTATTTATTTTTATTTGTTGGGGCAGGCACGGAGACGTTACACGTTGCGCCGCGCGCCAGTCCACCGGTCTGGAATGCTCCACTGTCTGTTCAGAAAGGGGGGGCGGGACGGTGAGGCAGTCCCGGTGCTATCCGAGTGGGGGTGTTTTACTGTCAACGTGCAGCCAAACACCACGCCAAGTATACTAATGTAAAACAGTCATCTGAGAAAGCGAGACCCCCCAGCTCTGCTCTCACCCAGGACAGGCAGTGGTGGCGGGGGGAAATGTAATGCTCTCTCCCATCCGCGGCAGGCCACTGAGGTGGCTAACGGCTAAGCTAACGCTACTGTTATATATTTTGGTCTCGCCCCGGCGCGCCATCCACCTCACGCACACTCAGCCCGGCCACACAATGTCACGCATTTCCGCTATAACACGGTCTTAAATAACTGAACAAGACACTTACTGCCTGTGCGGACGGGGTAGACGTGCTGCGACGCCGGATGTCAAAGCGAAAATGTTGCCTATTTAAATATTTCGATGATGGGGAAATCACCCCCCCTCCGGCATCCTCCATTCTACCGACATCAACAGGTCATCCCAGGACACGCAGCCGCTGAGGGCGAGCCAGACGGAACCAGTGCGGCACGGTGCGGGGGGTGGGAGCACAACAAGGCACCGTTCAGCACAATGGGCTCTCGCAAGAGAGGCAAACGACTGCCAGCGCTGCATATTTTAGGGGAAAGGTTTAACTAAGAGCGGGCGTCGTTGGGACGGTCTAAAATTCAGTGGCATGTGTAAAAGTTTCGGGTTTGTCATCTATCCAGAGGCACGCCGCCCTCGCCAAAGTTCAATTGTCCCGTATCTGCTCGATGGCTCATCATCCCGAAACCCGCCCCCACCGTCGCTGCAGCTAAAGTCCTCAAACGGCCCCGGCAGGAAAAACCTTGCAGGGCGGCAGACAAGACACTCACCCCCTCGCCGGGAAGTAGACGCAGAGCGTTGGCGTTTAAAGGAGGAGACGCGGCGCTCTCTCTCCCCAGTTCCCCTCGCCCCGGGCAGCCATTCAGTGTGAACGAACCGCTTGTGGCAAAGTCTTCGAGGGTGGTACAGTATCCCGGGGGATTGCGGAACACAGAGCCACTGATCGCACGGAACAGGAAGGGAGGAAGACGAGCATGACGCGCTCGTCATTCAATCGCATGATCGTTGCGAGCGCAGCCTCAATTTGTGGAGACCTATCCCATCGCTCACACTGTTGGCGCATTGGCACAGCAACAGCAGCCCCCCTCCTCTCTCTTCCACTCTGCATATGTGCGATAGAATTGTAGGAAAGTAGGCCGCCTGTGTGTACTTCTTTAACTTAAGTGAACTCAGCGCTCGCATATAAAGTAGGGATAAAACCGCGCCCATGCCGCCGTAAACAAGCGAATCCTTATGTGCACGGCGCAGGGTGCTATATCATAGCAACACAGGCACCTGTGTTTCAGCTGGTAAACAGTTGGCATTGAGGGCCCCTCAGACGCATACTGTATGAGGTCAGACATTTGCTCCAGGGGACCTAAGAATAAACCATTAACGCGCACAAATTAATATCATTTATAAGCTGGGATCTTCATCTCACGCCAGCAATTTTAACCAAAGGGCATAAGAATAAATAGCTATCATATGTGATCTATTATTACCGGTAGTTGGGCATGGGAGCAAAGGGAGCTGAATATGATCTTATGATTCTGTGGAACGTTAAGAAACAGAAACTAAACCTTGAGCATACTGAGCAGTGTCATGGCAACATAACATATCATATCTGCAGGTGGAAACAACTTTGGTTCATGTGCATTCTTGCCATGACTAAAAAAACATTTAGCCAGTCAATCTTGTTTCTATTTTACAGCCGTTATAGTTTAGCAGATTCCCCAAAAGTGTCAGGTCTTGAATTTTGTGTTTGGTTTCATTGTTTCTTTGCTTTTTTAAAAACAGCACATTAAAATAACTTTTATCATGATTGTTTTGCAGGGACCTTTATTTCAATACTCAGATATCTTTTCCAGGGTGAAGCTGTCATCTTTATGGGGTTGATCTGATAATTGATATGGCGCCTTCCCCAGCACTTAACCTAACCATCATAACGAGATGAATGACCCTATTTAAACTGTACTGTTAAACTCAAAATCTCGGCGCCCTCAAACAGCCCTTTAAAATTCTCTAGATTGACTCTTCTGGCACCATTTCCCCCAAAGAAATGTCCTCACGTTGTCAGTAAAAATGCCTACTTGGATCCTTGTGCAAGAACACACACACACACAGACACAGATTTTGTAAAAAGGTTATTGTCAGAAAAATCATTAAGAATATGGCCACTTTAAAACTTTTAAGATCCAATTGTCTAAGATTGCTTTCACACGTTCTATAGTTCAGTTTTATTCTTTGCATCTTATATCAGAATTTGGGTTTTTTTATGTCTATTTTTTATTTTATTTCTATGACCATTTGAGGACAACTACACCTGAAAGTACAGTTTAAGCAGAGAACTGCTTCTATCACGTGTGAGTGTACAGAACACCATTTTCTGGAGTGACTGACATTATGGGATAATGAGGGGGTTCTCAGACAGCATGCTGGGCTTGATTCCCTGCTTTCCTTCTGCTGGTCCCAGCAGCAAAAAAGAAAAAAAAAAAAAATCAGCAGCACAATGTGACTCCATCCCGGCAACAGCGCCACAGATTTGGGCTGGCTTTGGCAAAGTCCACAGCCAATCAGGGCAGATGAAGTTCCACTTCAGCTCAAGTGTAACCAATAGCTGGGATGATGTGCACATATAGAGCCATCCCTCCTCGATGTGGATTTTTTTAAATCCCACAAAGTATACAGGTGTAGACACCATGCACAGAGTTACAGTACATGTTTGAACAAATTTAAGTTACATTTCTGTTTTTAATATTCAGTTCGCATAAGAACTCTTAAAACCTTTAAATGCTACAGAGGCCCAATAATAGCCTTAAATCCCAAATAACAGTTTTGTATCCCCTTGTGGACAATCTAAGTAATACAACTGTTGTGTGGAACACCGTAAAACTTCAGTCATCCTGCCATCCGTACAAATCCATCACTTCCCCTCACTGTCCCAATGGTGCCTAATTGAGCCCCAAAGCACCCAACACACAGAGCCATAGAATAAATGTAACACAACCAAGTAAAGTATTAAGCTTCAGTCTATAAAGGCTATATTTTTATAAGGAACATACATCATGACAGAGCATTTTGAGCTGAATGCTTTATTAATTACAAATATGGTTACAATACAAACAGGTGTGAGTTCAACACCAGTAATCTTGTGAACTGAATTGTTTCAAAAGAGAAACTTTGTCTACCCCTCAAAATCCTCAATAGTCCAGAGTTTTCTCCTAGGATGGGTAGCCCAGTCATTTTATCTGGGGGGCGACAGAGAAAAGCATCGGGATTTGTTAATTTAAATAAATACCGTACATATTCTGCTCTTTTCAAACCACGTGAAACAATCTGTAGTTGCAGATTTTTGCCACAAGTCGGCGCCCAAATACAGTTTTCTACATGTGTCCTTTGACGTACAGGTTTTCAGCTTTTTATAGACATTAAAACACAGAGATTATTTGGACTCTGAATTTATGTTTGCAAAAAGGGGCAACACATTTACAACTGTCATGACATATTTGGAGATTACATTAATTAGAAATTGTTAAGGGATTGTATGCAATATGCACTTGTGAATCCCAATTGGCATTTGCAGATAGTGTAATTTATCAATAGTTCTTTATATACATGTGCTACTTTACCAAAAGTACTATTTCAAACAACATACCTTGATTATGGTGACAAAGACGCCGTAGATGACAGCAGCAAGGAAAAAAAGTAGAAATGTTAAAGCCATATACCAGCTCTCGATACTGATGCCTATGCCTTCATCATCGTTGCTAAAATTGTTCAAGAGATGACGATTCTCTGAGATTTCTGCAAAATATTGAATAAATTACTGATCTTGACTTCTCTCATAAAGAAACATGAAATAAATATATCAATAAAAGGGTTATCTGCAATAAATTAAGTGATTGTAGAAGACCAACAAACAGAAAACAGTACCTGGCTTGGATATATTTAGGGAAAGGCTGGTGTTGCTGTGTGTCACCCTGCAGGTGAGCACTGCTCCAGGTAACCAGGTGACTTTGGACAAGAGAAGGTGGCTTTGAATGCTGAACTTTCCATTTGGGCCCCTGTAGTGTTCAGTAGTGTGGAAGTCTATCAGTTCCTTTGAGGAATCAAGAAACCAAGAGATGTTGATGGATGGGGGGCTATAGCCAAAAACCAGGCACACCAGTTCATCGGAGCTTTGAAGCAAAGTGGCTGAAGGTTCTGAATAAGTTGCTGTGGCTAAAGAAAAAAATGGAACATATTTAGGACATTCATTCAAAAAGGAAAACTGAGTACAACCTTGTGGACAGTGGACATATAAACATCCAGCTAGGACACACGAGGGATAGGTAAGATTTAAAAATTGGTGATTGTGTACTTACCAAACACATCCTTTATGGTGCTGATGAAGGGGTTTTTGGATGACTCGTGCTGGACAACACAAGAATATGTCGAGTCTTTGTCCTCTGTTTTAGAGGTGTTCAGGAGGCTGCTCATTGAATATGTGCTGCTTCCTGGATATTTCCACGGGTCGCTATTGGTGTAGCGAGATGATGGAACTCTCTGGTCGTTCTCTTTCCAGAACAATAGAATATTTGATGGAAAGAATCCAGAAACTATGCAAGTGAGTGGAAGGACTTGTGATGTGGACAACTGGGGGGCAGATGGCTGCATTATCTGGACTGCTGGAGGACTTGGAGCTTTAGAGGCAGATAAAGACAAAATCAGAAAATGTTTCATCAATACTGCCATCGATGTCATTAAAATACCACAACATAAGATGATATAATCTGAATCAAGAAGACTTGGATGAAGATTACCTTTACTTTTGCTCACATGGTTCTCGTAACCCTGGTCAGAACAACGATGTTTTCCCTCACAGGACACGATTTTATGTCCAAACCAATCCTCTGATGGCACATTGAGGAAACTCTGTAAAGTCTGTGTTCCGTTCTTATGTTTCACTGGTGGCTCCGTGCGGAAAAGACGGAAGTTTCTTTCCCATCTACTTTCCAAGTGATGGAGAAATCAGTCAGACTTGATCCGACCAGGAGACAGCTGATGGTCACCGGTCCGTTGGCCTCAAACCCTCGGATAGGTGGTCCTTGAATATACACACTGACTCTCTGAGATGATGCAGGAGTTACTACAGAATCAACACAAATACAAAAAACTTTACAAACCAAATAAAGACATTTTACAGTTCAGCTTTCAAAGAGTGATTCTGTTATGTTGTAATACAGCACATTGTCAATAGATGTCACCATTGAACTGCACTGCTCTCTTGTGAGTGCGTGTAGTTCTGCTTCTGTTTTCTCAATAAACAGGTGAATCTTCAGTCTATGATACAGGATGTCTTGATTTGTTTGTACATGATTGTGTCACCTGAACAGAAGCTGATGCTCTTGTTTACACTGCTGTTCAAAGACATGTCAGACACTTGACATGTGTATGGTTTCCCTGTCTTCCACTCATTCTGAGGAACATGGAGGTGACTGGTTACTGCCACGCGCCCATCTGCACCCATGCTGATGTCATAGGTTGCATTCAATGCTCCATGAGGAAACCATTGAATTTGGGGGTTGAAGCCCCCTCCAGTGCACAAGAGTTTCTGTGTTCCTGAGTCCTCACTGTGGACCAAGAGGAGGTCCAGTGATGGGTCAACTAGGTGAGATAAGAATAACAGCATCACTGAAGCTGTTTGTCACACACTAGTAATGTTTTGAAACATGGATGGGATGTTTAACTCACCAAAAAGCCTTCCTGTGGAGGTGGAATTGACAGAGCCAGAGAAGCCTTGATTGACTGTGCAGCTGAATGTTGCATCTTTCTTCCAGTGAGTTGAAGGAACTGCAAAGGTTCTACTGATTAAACTGATGCCTGACGCTTTAGAGAAATCAACAAAGTTTTTTCCAGAGATGTCCACGCCGTCGGCTTGAAAGGTGATGCACAGGTCACTGGAGGAGGATGGTGTGACGACACACTCCAGCACAGCACTGTTTCCATTCAGAAAATCTCTGAGAGATCTCCTGATCTCAACCTGTGGTGCTGCAGCTTCAGATTCTGGGTGAGAAAGACAAAAAACACAGTTGTATTTTTGCTGGTTTATTTTAAAACTGGGGCTTTTTCACATTAAACTTACCTGAGATGCGTACGGTCTTCTCAGTGGATGAGAAGCAGCGATGAAGAGCTTTACACTGAAGAAGCTTCAGCTTTTCCCACTCACTGAGGGAAATCTTCAGACTGCTTATTAAATGAGTGTGGTTTTTGCTTTGACTGGCTTTGGCGATTGAAGGCTTTCCATCCATTGTCCAGGTCACCTTGGCATTGAAGACAGTACGGACTGAGCACTTTGCCCCACCCCTCTGACTCTTCCATCACCACCTTTCTGAAGCTGGGAATCTCCACATGAATGGATGGAACAAAGCTCCCGTGTACTGTAGGAGAGACAAATAGATGATGTTAAATGAATTGAATTGATATGAATTAAATTGTTCAAGTGGCCAGTGAAGACTACTGGTAAGGATCTGAGGCAGCAGGTGTCTGTACTTACTCTGACAGACATTAGTGGTTTTTATGAATTCCATGTTGTTGTGACTGGTGTTGCAGATAAAGTTTGAGCCGTCTTCCCACTCTTGCATATCAGGCTGAATTTCACTGCTCAGGCTGAACGTTTTCTCCGTCTTCTCTACACTCTGGAGCATCCTTTGGCTCTGAGGAATATCTAAAGTTTGATTGTCCCGCTGCCATTTCACACTCAGCTTTTCAGGGAAGAAGCCACTGAGAGTACAAATCAGCCTGACAGGCGAGGCCCCAAGTTCTCCATCCCAGACAGGCTGTAGTGTGATATTTGGTGGAACGACTCGCTGTTCTGAAATTTGAAACAATAATTTTTATTTTTATTTTTATACATTCACTTCAATGTAGGCATTGGACATGAACGTTTTTGTTTGGGGGCTAATTCCAAACTTTTAATTATAGATACTTGAAGACTCTTGTGAAGTAACTAATGTTGGCTGAGCTTTAAAAGTCATGTATTTGGATTTAGCCCTGAGACTAGTTTGGAAATGTATCTGTAGGGTTGAGGGAACACTATGAAAAACCTTATAAATTACTCAGGTAATCACAGTGACAAGTGTTGATGTGATGTTCAGAGACAACAAAAATGTTAGTTATTATTAATAATTAATTTTTCCACTTACCAAACACATCCTTTACGGTGCTGATGAAGGGGTTTTTGGATGACTCGTGCTGGACAACACAAGAATATGTCGAGTCTTTGTCCTCTGTTTTAGAGGTGTTCAGGAGGCTGCTCATTGAATATGTGCTGCTTCCTGGATATTTCCACGGGTCGCTATTGGTGTAGCGAGATGATGGAACTCTCTGGTCGTTCTCTTTCCAGAACAATAGAATATTTGATGGAAAGAACCCAGAAACTATGCAAGTGAGTGGAAGGACTTGTGATGTGGACAACTGGGGGGCAGATGGCTGCATTATCTGGACTGCTGGAGGACTTGGAGCTTTAGAGGCAGATAAAGACAAAATCAGAAAATGTTTCATCAATACTGCCATCAATGTCATTAAAATATCACAACATAAGATGATATAATCTGAATCAAGAAGACTTGGATGAAGATTACCTTTACTTTTGCTCACATGGTTCTCGTAACCCTGGTCAGAACAACGATGTTTTCCCTCACAGGACACGACTTTATGTCCAAACCAATCCTCTGATGGCACATTGAGGAAACTCTGTAAAGTCTGTGTTCCGTTCTTATGTTTCACTGGTGGCTCCGTGGGGGAAAAGACGGAAGTTTCTTTCCCATCTACTTTCCAAGTGATGGAGAAATCAGTCAGACTTGATCCGACCAGGAGACAGCTGATGGTCACCGGTCCGTTGGCCTCAAACCCTCGGATAGGTGGTCCTTGAATATACACACTGACTCTCTGAGATGATGCAGGAGTTACTACAGAATCAACACAAATACAAAAAACTTTACAAACCAAATAAAGACATTTTACAGTTCAGCTTTCAAAGAGTGATTCTCTTATGTTGTAATACAGCACATTGTCAATAGATGTCACCATTGAACTGCACTGCTCTCTTGTGAGTGCGTGTAGTTCTGCTTCTGTTTTCTCAATAAACAGGTGAATCTTCAGTCTATGATACAGGATGTCTTGATTTGTTTGTACATGATTGTGTCACCTGAACAGAAGCTGATGCTCTTATTTACAGTGCTGTTCAAAGACATGTCAGACACTTGACATGTGTATGGTTTCCCTGTCTTCCACTCATTCTGAGGAACATGGAGGTGACTGGTTACTGCCACGCGCCCATCTGCACCCATGCTGATGTCATAGGTTGCATTCAATGCTCCATGAGGAAACCATTGAATTTGGGGGTTGAAGCCCCCTCCAGTGCACAAGAGTTTCTGTGTTCCTGAGTCCTCACTGTGGACCAAGAGGAGGTCCAGTGATGGGTCAACTAGGTGAGATAAGAATAACAGCATCACTGAAGCTGTTTGTCACACACTAGTAATGTTTTGAAACATGGATGGGATGTTTAACTCACCAAAAAGCCTTCCTGTGGAGGTGGAATTGACAGAGCCAGAGAAGCCTTGATTGACTGTGCAGCTGAATGTTGCATCTTTCTTCCAGTGAGTTGAAGGAACTGCAAAGGTTCTACTGATTAAACTGATGCCTGACGCTTTAGAGAAATCAACAAAGTTTTTTCCAGAGACGTCCACGCCGTCGGCTTGAAAGGTGATGCACAGGTCACTGGAGGAGGATGGTGTGACGACACACTCCAGCACAGCACTGTTTCCATTCAGAAAATCTCTGAGAGATCTCCTGATCTCAACCT
Source organism: Takifugu flavidus (assembly GCF_003711565.1). Taxonomy (NCBI): domain Eukaryota; kingdom Metazoa; phylum Chordata; class Actinopteri; order Tetraodontiformes; family Tetraodontidae; genus Takifugu; species Takifugu flavidus. The sequence continues at coordinate 6,250,378 of NC_079537.1, read as the reverse complement.
GTGGTGCTGCAGCTTCAGATTCTGGGTGAGAAAGACAAAAAACACAGTTGTATTTTTGCTGGTTTATTTTAAAACTGGGGCTTTTTCACATTAAACTTACCTGAGATGCGTACGGTCTTCTCGGTGGATGAGAAGCAGCGATGAAGAGCTTTACACTGAAGAAGCTTCAGCTTTTCCCACTCACTGAGGGAAATCTTCAGACTGCTTATTAAATGAGTGTGGTTTTTGCTTTGACTGGCTTTGGCGATTGAAGGCTTTCCGTCCATTGTCCAGGTCACCTTGGCATTGAAGACAGTACGGACTGAGCACTTTGCCACCACCTCTGACTCTTCCATCACCACCTTTCTGAAGCTGGGAATCTCCACATGAATGGATGGAACAAAGCTCCCGTGTACTGTAGGAGAGACAAATAGATGATGTTAAATGAATTGAATTGATATGAAGTAAATTGTTCAAGTGGCCAGTGAAGACTTCTGGTAAGGATCTGAGGCAGCAGGTGTCTGTACTTACTCTGACAGACATTAGTGGTTTTTATGAATTCCATGTTGTTGTGACTGGTGTTGCAGATAAAGTTTGAGCCGTCTTCCCACTCTTGCATATCAGGCTGAATTTCACTGCTCAGGCTGAACGTTTTCTCCGGCTTCTCTACACTCTGGAGCATCCTTTGGCTCTGAGGAATATCTAAAGTTTGATTGTCCCGCTGCCATTTCACACTCAGCTTTTCAGGGAAGAAGCCACTGAGAGTACAAATCAGCCTGACAGGCGAGGCCCCAAGTTCTCCATCCCAGACAGGCTGTAGTGTGATATTTGGTGGAACGACTCGCTGTTCTGAAATTTGAAACAATAATTTTTATTTTTATTTTTATACATTCACTTCAATGTAGGCATTGGACATGAACGTTTTTGTTTGGGGGCTAATTCCAAACTTTTAATTATAGATACTTGTAGACTCTTGTGAAGTAACTAATGTTGGCTGAGCTTTAAAAGTCATGTATTTGGATTTAGCCCTGAGACTAGTTTGGAAATGTATCTGTAGGGTTGAGGGAACACTATGAAAAACCTTTTAAATTACTCAGGTAATCACAGTGACAAGTGTTGATGTGATGTTCAGAGACAACAACAATGTTAGTTATTATTAATAATTAATTTTTCCACTTACCAAACACATCCTTTATGGTGCTGATGAAGGGGTTTTTGGATGACTCGTGCTGGACAACACAAGAATATGTCGAGTCTTTGTCCTCTGTTTTAGAGGTGTTCAGGAGGCTGCTCATTGAATATGTGCTGCTTCCTGGATATTTCCACGGGTCGCTATTGGTGTAGCGAGATGATGGAACTCTCTGGTCGTTCTCTTTCCAGAACAATAGAATATTTGATGGAAAGAACCCAGAAACTATGCAAGTGAGTGGAAGGACTTGTGATGTGGACAACTGGGGGGCAGATGGCTGCATTATCTGGACTGCTGGAGGACTTGGAGCTTTAGAGGCAGATAAAGACAAAATCAGAAAATGTTTGATCAATACTGCCATCAATGTCATTAAAATATCACAACATAAGATGATATAATCTGAATCAAGAAGACTTGGATGAAGATTACCTTTACTTTTGCTCACATGGTTCTTGTAACCCTGGTCAGAACAACGATGTTTTCCCTCACAGGACACGACTTTATGTCCAAACCAATCCTCTGATGACACATTGAGGAAACTCTGTAAAGTCTGTGTTCCGTTCTTATGTTTCACTGGTGGCTCCGTGGGGGAAAAGACGGAAGTTTCTTTCCCATCTACTTTCCAAGTGATGGAGAAATCAGTCAGACTTGATCCGACCAGGAGACAGCTGATGGTCACCGGTCCGTTGGCCTCAAACCCTCGGATAGGTGGTCCTTGAATATACACACTGACTCTCTGAGATGATGCAGGAGTTACTACAGAATCAACACAAATACAAAAAACTTTACAAACCAAATAAAGACATTTTACAGTTCAGCTTTCAAAGAGTGATTCTCTTATGTTGTAATACAGCACATTGTCAATAGATGTCACCATTGAACTGCACTGCTCTCTTGTGAGTGCGTGTAGTTCTGCTTCTGTTTTCTCAATAAACAGGTGAATCTTCAGTCTATGATACAGGATGTCTTGATTTGTTTGTACATGATTGTGTCACCTGAACAGAAGCTGATGCTCTTATTTACAGTGCTGTTCAAAGACATGTCAGACACTTGACATGTGTATGGTTTCCCTGTCTTCCACTCATTCTGAGGAACATGGAGGTGACTGGTTACTGCCACGCGCCCATCTGCACCCATGCTGATGTCATAGGTTGCATTCAATGCTCCATGAGGAAACCATTGAATTTGGGGGTTGAAGCCCCCTCCAGTGCACAAGAGTTTCTGTGTTCCTGAGTCCTCACTGTGGACCAAGAGGAGGTCCAGTGATGGGTCAACTAGGTGAGATAAGAATAACAGCATCACTGAAGCTGTTTGTCACACACTAGTAATGTTTTGAAACATGGATGGGATGTTTAACTCACCAAAAAGCCTTCCTGTGGAGGTGGAATTGACAGAGCCAGAGAAGCCTTGATTGACTGTGCAGCTGAATGTTGCATCTTTCTTCCAGTGAGTTGAAGGAACTGCAAAGGTTCTACTGATTAAACTGATGCCTGACGCTTTAGAGAAATCAACAAAGTTTTTTCCAGAGACGTCCACGCCGTCGGCTTGAAAGGTGATGCACAGGTCACTGGAGGAGGATGGTGTGACGACACACTCCAGCACAGCACTGTTTCCATTCAGAAAATCTCTGAGAGATCTCCTGATTTCAACCTGTGGTGCTGCAGCTTCAGATTCTGGGTGAGAAAGACAAAAAACACAGTTGTATTTTTGCTGGTTTATTTTAAAACTGTGGCTTTTTCACATTAAACTTACCTGAGATGCGTACGGTCTTCTCGGTGGATGAGAAGCAGCGATGAAGAGCTTTACACTGAAGAAGCTTCAGCTTTTCCCACTCACTGAGGGAAATCTTCAGACTGCTTATTAAATGAGTGTGGTTTTTGCTTTGACTGGCTTTGGCGATTGAAGGCTTTCCGTCCATTGTCCAGGTCACCTTGGCATTGAAGACAGTACGGACTGAGCACTTTGCCACCACCTCTGACTCTTCCATCACCACCTTTCTGAAGCTGGGAATCTCCACATGAATTGATGGAACAAAGCTCCCGTGTACTGTAGGAGAGACAAATAGATGATGTTAAATGAATTGAATTGATATGAATTAAATTGTTCAAGTGGCCAGTGAAGACTTCTGGTAAGGATCTGAGGCAGCAGGTGTCTGTACTTACTCTGACAAACATTAGTGGTTTTTATGAATTCCATGTTGTTGTGACTGGTGTTGCAGATAAAGTTTGAGCCGTCTTCCCACTCTTGCATATCAGGCTGAATTTCACTGCTCAGGCTGAACGTTTTCTCCGGCTTCTCTACACTCTGGAGCATCCTTTGGCTCTGAGGAATATCTAAAGTTTGATTGTCCCGCTGCCATTTCACACTCAGCTTTTCAGGGAAGAAGCCACTGAGAGTACAAATCAGCCTGACAGGCGAGGCCCCAAGTTCTCCATCCCAGACAGGCTGTAGTGTGATATTTGGTGGAACGACTCGCTGTTCTGAAATTTGAAACAATAATTTTTATTTTTATTTTTATACATTCACTTCAATGTAGGCATTGGACATGAACGTTGTTGTTTGGGGGCTAATTCCAAACTTTTAATTATAGATACTTGTAGACTCTTGTGAAGTAACTAATGTTGGCTGAGCTTTAAAAGTCATGTATTTGGATTTAGCCCTGAGACTAGTTTGGAAATGTATCTGTAGGGTTGAGGGAACACTATGAAAAACCTTATAAATTACTCAGGTAATCACAGTGACAAGTGTTGATGTGATGTTCAGAGACAACAAAAATGTTAGTTATTATTAATAATTAATTTTTCCACTTACCAAACACATCCTTTATGGTGCTGATGAAGGGGTTTTTGGATGACTCGTGCTGGACAACACAAGAATATGTCGAGTCTTTGTCCTCTGTTTTAGAGGTGTTCAGGAGGCTGCTCATTGAATATGTGCTGCTTCCTGGATATTTCCACGGGTCGCTATTGGTGTAGCGAGATGATGGAACTCTCTGGTCGTTCTCTTTCCAGAACAATAGAATATTTGATGGAAAGAACCCAGAAACTATGCAAGTGAGTGGAAGGACTTGTGATGTGGACAACTGGGGGGCAGATGGCTGCATTATCTGGACTGCTGGAGGACTTGGAGCTTTAGAGGCAGATCAAGACAAAATCAGAAAATGTTTGATCAATACTGCCATCAATGTCATTAAAATACCACAACATAAGATGATATAATCTGAATCAAGAAGACTTGGATGAAGATTACCTTTACTTTTGCTCACATGGTTCTCGTAACCCTGGTCAGAACAACGATGTTTTCCCTCACAGGACACGACTTTATGTCCAAACCAATCCTCTGATGGCACATTGAGGAAACTCTGTAAAGTCTGTGTTCCGTTCTTATGTTTCACTGGTGGCTCCGTGGGGAAAAGACGGAAGTTTCTTTCCCATCTACTTTCCAAGTGATGGAGAAATCAGTCAGACTTGATCCGACCAGGAGACAGCTGATGGTCACCGGTCCGTTGGCCTCAAACCCTCGGATAGGTGGTCCTTGAATATACACACTGACTCTCTGAGATGATGCAGGAGTTACTACAGAATCAACACAAATACAAAAACTTTACAAACCAAATAAAGACATTTTACAGTTCAGCTTTCAAAGAGTGATTCTCTTATGTTGTAATACAGCACATTGTCAATAGATGTCACCATTGAACTGCACTGCTCTCTTGTGAGTGCGCGTAGTTCTGCTTCTGTTTTCTCAATAAACAGGTGAATCTTCAGTCTATGATACAGGATGTCTTGATTTGTTTGTACATGATTGTGTCACCTGAACAGAAGCTGATGCTCTTGTTTACACTGCTGTTCAAAGACATGTCAGACACTTGACATGTGTATGGTTTCCCTGTCTTCCACTCATTCTGAGGAACATGGAGGTGACTGGTTACTGCCACGCGCCCATCTGCACCCATGCTGATGTCATAGGTTGCATTCAATGCTCCATGAGGAAACCATTGAATTTGGGGGTTGAAGCCCCCTCCAGTGCACAAGAGTTTCTGTGTTCCTGAGTCCTCACTGTGGACCAAGAGGAGGTCCAGTGATGGGTCAACTAGGCGAGATAAGAATAACAGCATCACTGAAGCTGTTTGTCACACACTAGTAATGTTTTGAAACATGGATGGGATGTTTAACTCACCAAAAAGCCTTCCTGTGGAGGTGGAATTGACAGAGCCAGAGAAGCCTTGATTGACTATGCAGCTGAATGTTGCATCTTTCTTCCAGTGAGTTGAAGGAACTGCAAAGGTTCTACTGATTGAACTGATGCCTGACGCTTTAGAGAAATCAACAAAGTTTTTTCCAGAGACGTCCACGCCGTCGGCTTGAAAGGTGATGTACAGGTCACTGGAGGAGGATGGTGTGACGACACACTCCAGCACAGCACTGTTTCCATTCAGAAAATCTCTGAGAGATCTCCTGATCTCAACCTGTGGTGCTGCAGCTTCAGATTCTGGGTGAGAAAGACAAAAAACACAGTTGTATTTTTGCTGGTTTATTTTAAAACTGTGGCTTTTTCACATTAAACTTACCTGAGATGCGTACGGTCTTCTCGGTGGATGAGAAGCAGCGATGAAGAGCTTTACACTGAAGAAGCTTCAGCTTTTCCCACTCACTGAGGGAAATCTTCAGACTGCTTATTAAATGAGTGTGGTTTTTGCTTTGACTGGCTTTGGCGATTGAAGGCTTTCCGTCCATTGTCCAGGTCACCTTGGCATTGAAGACAGTACGGACTGAGCACTTTGCCACCACCTCTGACCTTTCCATCACCACCTTTCTGAAGCTGGGAATCTCCACATGAATGGATGGAACAAAGCTCCCGTGTACTGTAGGAGAGACAAATAGATGATGTTAAATAAATTGAATTGACATGAAGTAAATTGTTCAAGTGGACAGTGAAGACTTCTGGTAAGGATCTGAGGCAGCAGGTGTCTGTACTTACTCTGACAAACATTAGTGGTTTTTATGAATTCCATGTTGTTGTGACTGGTGTTGCAGATAAAGTTTGAGCCGTCTTCCCACTCTTGCATATCAGGCTGAATTTCACTGCTCAGGCTGAACGTTTTCTCCGTCTTCTCTACACTCTGGAGCATCCTTTGGCTCTGAGGAATATCTAAAGTTTGATTGTCCCGCTGCCATTTCACACTCAGCTTTTCAGGGAAGAAGCCACTGAGAGTGCAAATCAGCCTGACAGGCGAGGCCCCAACTTCTCCATCCCAGACAGGCTGTAGTGTGATATTTGGTGGAACTACTCGCTGTTCTGGGATAGAATGGAAAAATTATTAAGTTGCCAGCTTAATTCACGTCACTTCAAATTTTAGTTTGAAGTGATAGAAAGTTTTTCCCCTTTTGAGAATGTAAAGCAATATGCCATTCATTGGATCTCGGTGGCAGACTTTTACAATGAGGTGGAGAAGGCTAACACTGTGTCAGGGTTCAAGATCAAGGTCTGCAGCAGGCGGAAACATTAAGCAACACCCAGGTCTCAGAAAAGCACCAAAAACAGAGAACTGAAACAGTGCAGGGAGCAACGGTGCATCACAGACAGCAGGTGTGAGGCGTGGTCATGCCAGTAACAGAGAAGGAGCGCACATTTAAATATCTCACATTGATTTACATTTGGTATCGTGCACATTTTTAACCTATTCTTACAGCTTCATTTTGGCTTTTAGTCGGCGATTTCGTTTCATTGCACTCAAAAACTAACCATGCATTACATTTCTAATTTACATGTTGAGATTCTCGCAGACCACCAATTTCCAGGTGCTGTAGAGTTGATGGGTATAACAGTATATTCGATAATGCACACTGTCTGATGAGTTCAACCTAATCATAAAACACTTTTCAAACTGATTTTTTTTTTAAAAAAAAAACAGTTAAAAAAGAGACCAAAAATGGGGGAAAAAAGATGACAAAACAGTTAGGTTCATTTAAAACATTTATTTTATAACTAGACAGCGAATGACATCGTACAGACAGTTGTGACAGTTACTCACGTGACATGAATTTAAGACAAACTTGACAAAATATAACTTGGGTGAGATTTTCCTTTTTTCTTTTCATTTAATCTGAAACACCAGTAGAAAGAAAAAATAATTAGGACATCTTATTGACATACACACACACACACACACAACACAGGTCTGTAATATCGTTATCGAATCTTCCAACATTTCTTTCAATACATGATCTTCAAGTGAGTGTTTTTCAAGTGGGCAACTGAATTTTCCTTTGATTTAGAAATAGAAGACACAGACGATCTTCTGCTTCTATTTTATTTAGTAATTATCTGTATTTATTTAAGCAACCACTCGTTCAAAGTGTATATCTCACCATATATACATAAACCAACATTTGAGCTTTAATGCCGGTGGTTTCATATTATTGCAGCTAATAAACCATTGATGATATAGACAGTGAACATGCTTTGTGATATGAAGTAATATGATTACACGCAGCCTAGTGTGCAAATGTAAAACGGCCATTTGTATCTCCTGTTAATTTTAATGTTTTTTAAACAAGCCTTAATTAGTATTTCCGTACCTTGAAGGCGGTGGTGGCAATGCTGAACAGGAGTGTAATGAGGAAGAGAAAGATGAAGGTGATGGCTGTGTCCCCCATGTTGTCTTCTTCCGCATGCACAGCACTGCTGTTTGTTTCAATCAGGAAATCTGAATTTACTATAAAATAAAGAGCAAATTACTTCATTTGCGTGACAACACACTCCCATGGTTTACCAGAGCTGTGTCAATGAATGTTAGTGTCTTGTCGTTAATAACACCTTATAAGACAAAATCCCTTCTCATTTGAACTAAAAATTCCATCTATTATAAAAACAGCGCTGATTTTACTTCTTTGCTTTTGAAAGACTCCATCACCGATGCGGCCCGTGTGACTTGGCTTTTGGATTTCTAATTAATACTTAAGTTTAAAAAAATTAAAGGTTGGTGTGCAAGACCAAGTAGAGGAAACAAACAAGCAAAGACATGCCACATAAATTACATTATTGTACTCCGTATATCAATAAATATAAATTGATTTAAAATTGTGCTTAATATCTTTTTTTTAGTGCGCTTACAAAATGACACCAAAGCCTGAAAGTAACGTTAGGATGGGATTTGTTTTGTGTCTATTCAGTTGAGTGTTCAGACAACACAGTGACACAACATAGAAGTCAAAGACAAACATCAGCAGAGTTGACGAGTGTTTTTTTTTTTTTTATTTTGAATCTGCAGTAAAAAGACAAACAGAATGTCACATTACGAGCAACAAACAGTCACAAAAAGCACAAGACATGCAACATCTACTTGGCCTTGCACTTGTCGGGGATTTTCAGGTCGAGGTTGATGAGGTTCGTGTGTACCGAGTCTCTGTATCCGATGGACCTGACAATATTTCTGGTCGTGTTAGCCATGGACTCATGGTGAACTAAACAGCTATACACCACATCGGTTTTCTTCCACTGATCAAGAGGGACCATCAAATGGCCATAAGCGACATAGGCCCCGTTGTATTTTAGAGGGCTTGTGGTGTGGAAGCTGCTTTCTTGGGTTATCTCCTCATCATTAACAAGCCAAGACACATAAACCTCCAGAGGGAAGAAGTCTTTCACATAGCAGGACAGGGCGACCATATTTGTGCTAGTATGCTCTATCGGAGACAGCATGAACACTGAAGGACGCTGAATTTCTCCTTCTGCAAGTATGACACAACAGTTAGACCTAGCAATGGCACTGATAAAATATTTGATGATATAATGGAAACATGCTCACCGATACTCCTTTCGTAGGTTTTAGATTGGGGCTCCAGCCATAGTGTATGTTCAACAAAGCAGTAGCGTCTTTTTCCCTGGCTCCACTCATCGTACGTGATGTCAAGAGGGAGACTGAGGGATTTTTTCATTCCGATGGGGCCATCTGGGGAAGTAGCTAACTCATTTTTATCCTCGTCCTCCCACCAAATTCTCTTGACAGACGGCATGTGCTCGGTGACTTGACAGATGATCTGTGCTTTTCTATCCCTAAAGATTTTCTCCAGCTTGGGATTGATGATGACAATGGTCACATCAGCGGTTGGGCACCCACTTCCGACTGAGTGAGCAGAACAGAAACGAGAAGGCTGTCAATAAAATGGGAAATTAAAAAAAAACAACATTTTTATTAAAAGAACAAGACTTACGAATTCGCTCTTCGTAGACTGCAGATGCACTTTTGTATACGGGACGCTTGTCTTCCCCTCTACCTTCAAACTGGCAGGTGAAGTTGGTGTTTGACACCCACTCAGTGCTTTCTACTGTGAGGAAGCTGGCAACACTGTACAGGGTTCCATCCGCGGTCTTTCTCTCTTCTTTAAGGGGGGTGTTACTCTCAGATATTTTGGAGGTCACCTCTTTGTCATTTTTAAGCCATTTGAGCTTGTAATTTTTGGGTGCAAAGTCTTTGACAAAGCAGAAGAACATAATTCCTTCTTCCTCGGAAGGAGAGGCCGACACCCTAACAGTTGGCAAGTGAAAGTACTCCTCTGGAAAAAAAAATACAAACACACAAAAATATATATGCAGAAGCCAAAAATCATATATGCAGAAGTAGAGGAAAACAACATTTTCACAGGTCTACATTTACTCTACATGAGTTGAGCTGAGTTTGCAACACGGACAAATATTCCGCACTAAAGCACCGGGCTGTGCGGTTTCCTCGGTAAGAGTCCAACAGTTTTCATACCGACTTCTGCATATACATTTAAAGCAAAGCCAACAGTCTGTTTTTGACTGTTGTGAATCAACATACACTTTCCATATCTGCGTGATCAGGATTAGGCAGATAGATGGAAGGACAGGACACATGGCAAACGCCTGAAGTGGCATTTGCTCTGTGGCGTAGAGGACGCACAGTTTATTAGCAAAGAATAAAAGACTGAATGAGCGGCACATTTAGTGCAGGTTGAGAAAGGTTTAATAAGCTGATTCCACCTCACTGCTCCGTCTTATTTGAATTCAAAAGGTGGTTGGGTTGCTCTATTTTATATTAATTTTTAAACACAAATGTCCTTGTTGCAGTTTTACCCCATTTTGCCAAAAACATAAAATCACTCTTTAACCATCGGACTGAGGAACTTATGGGAAAATAAAAAAATAAAAAATATATATATGTATACACACATAAACACACATACTTAAAAAAATAATCTTACTTGGCCTTGTGAAAGAGGTCGAAGGATTTCCAGCAGAATGTGCGGCGGCACAAGTGAAGTTAGGTCTACCGTCCCAGTCCTGTCTCTTCACTTGGATTTGACTGATTTTGGTGTAGAAGTTGCCGTTCATGGTTGGAGGGTACTGAATGAAGTCTTTCAGATCGACTCCGTCTTTTCTCCAGGTGTAGGTTAGGTCCGATGGCGTGAAGTCGGCGGCCAAACATCCGAGAGTGACCATATTTCCAGTCCCAGATCCGCATTGTATCAATGGAAACAGAGAAGGGGCTTTGGGTGTTGCTGAAAAATACAGACAAACAGTGCGAATAAAACATTAATGTCAACATTTAAAGTTCAAAATACTGGAAATTTCTGCAGCAACTCAGATTCATACTCGTGATAACCTTTGCCGAGATGATTTTTCTTAGTTTACTAAAATATAGATTTTGTTCTTGTTTGGCAGGATTTATAAAGTTAAAGAATTTTCTTACCGGACGAAACAGTCACCGATGTGCCCTTTCCCCAGTAGTCAAATTCATAGTAGCACATTGCTGAATCTACCTTGCTTTAGTATATGAAATCCCAATAGCACAACTTTAAGAGTTTTTTTTTTTTCTTAAATCTTGATTTAAAAGTTAGCCAAGTAATTAAAAAACACACTTACTTATGTCAAGGTGACATATATTTGAAAGGTAGTAAATTTTACCTGATGACATTTGTAAACTTTTAGACACTAAACTTAGCGCTGAATTTAATGGAATTATAAATTGTTCTTTGCCATCACTTGTATGTCAGGATATTTTAATTTGAACATTTGAAACACATTTTAAATTATTTTTTTTAGCCATCAGTCAACCATTAATGTATGTCTACAAAAAAAACCTCTAAACCATCATTTAAGTGTTGAATTTGAACTTTCAATCGTATTGATTTGTACTACATACCTGAGCTGACGGTTACTGTGGTGCCTTTTCCCCAGTAGTCGAAGCCGTAGTCACAGTTCAACAAACTACTGACTACTCTGCACAAAAACCTGTGCTTTGTTCTTTTACTGCAGTATGTTTACATTAATTAATTTAGTTTATTTAGTTAGAGAAGCGAGGAGAAGGATCAAACGTGGGGAATCACCAGCCATGACAAATTTTTAAATTGAACATGATAGAAACCAGTGATTTTAAAAAAAGGAAAAAAACGCTCAAAATGAATGGTACAACTTTAAAAGGTTAATTCTTACCTGATGTCACTGTGACCTTGGTGCCTTTTCCCCAGTAGTCCAGAGCATAGTCACAGTGACATACATCGACAAATCCAACACACAAAAACCCTAAAGTACCAACCAATCTACCTATTCTACATCAAAATGATACATAAAATGACAAACATTTGGGGACAAAAATGCTTATTTTACCTGATGTGACGGTCACCATGGTTCCTTTTCCCCAGTAGTCAAAGTAGTCATCACAGTGACAAGTTTAGGAGTACCTTTGTACCAAAACTCTACAGTAGGTTCCACCTAACAATCGGCTCCTCTCATTTCACTCTTATCAGTTCTGCTAAATCTAGATGCTTTTGACCATGGCTGCAATTGGACTTGTGTTGAAATATTACATGAACCAGGATAAATTAACTGATAACCTGCAGTAAGTGTTTACTCACCAGATGTTACTGTAACTGTTGTTCCTTTCCCCCAGATGTCAAAGTATTCGTAGTAGCACCGTGGCAGATTCCAATCAGCTTCAAATACAAGAAAGAAAGAAAGAAAGAAAGAAAGAAAGAAAGAAAGAAAGACAATCATTTAAGCCTTTTAAAGCAATTCCCATTACAATGTTGACAGTCCCAACCATTTCCTTTGAGAGAGCCACTTCCTGTGGTTGGGATTATGTCACATAAATTGTTGTCCAACGGTTTATGACTTCCTCTTTCTCAACGTGTTTCACGTACAGTTGTAGATTTAGATGGCGTTGTTGGCTCCTGTCATGGCTTTTTTTTTACATTATTGGGGCTGCCCAGAACCTGTGGATGACATGCATGTTGGGACCCTGTTGGGGCAAGTGAAGCCAGGGAATAACGGGTCAATTGGTGGTATTGGAGGCAAAGACTATATATTCCAGCTCTCAGCTGTGGGTTGGCCTCAATGCAAGGGTTAAAATCCAAAATTTAAAGTATCATACAATTAGATCAAAGCACATAAAAACACAGGAACTATTTCATTGTGGGCTGAAGGCCAAAGGCCAAAAAAAGAGTTTTAAGATGAGATTCAAACTTTGTAAGGTGGGGCCACTATAACATGGGGACGTAGGCTGATCTGCAGTTTGGGGGCCACTGCTGCAAAAGCATCCCTTGTTTTGTTTGGGATAGCGGATTTCAGCTGGTTTACAGACCTTAAAAACCTAGAAGGTGTGTGCATACATACGTCTGGATTATATTAGGCTGCCAAAACATTTAAGGATTTGAAGCCAGTGAAGGCTTTCATTCATTTCCATTTAGAATTGGGACCACGGTGGAGACCCAGTCCAGTTAAGGGAATAAAGTTCTCTTCTACCTCTGGAGCACCTCAGTGCCTTTTCAAAGGGCCTGGACGAGATTGTTTTGAAGAGAATATTGGTGGAAATTAAATACTACTAAATAAAAAGCGGCCAGTTCACAGAAATTTGTCGTTAATTTTCTGTTACTCAGAAAAAACAAACCATCGTAAAGTACAGAATTATTAGATTGCCGCTTATGGGTAATATTAACCAGCGACAAAGTTCATATTTCATCATAATTATATACATTATGATCTAATTACAATACAGTATAAAATAAAAATGTAAAAATATACAAAGGTAAAAAGTTTTTAACAAAAAGACAGAATTAATGTGCTGCAAATGAAGCTTAAATAATCATTTGTAGCCCGAACAGGCAGGTTTTCAGTGAGTGGAAGCTGTAAAACAAAGGACTGAGGTCCTGTGACTATTGCAGAGGTGGTGGCAGACCAAATATTGCTTGTTTATATGTGCTGTAATGGAGAGGAAGTGTGGTGGTGTGCTTGTAAAGGAGGCAGAGCTGGGTGTCATCATAGCAGCGGAGGTTCATTCTGTCTTTTACTTTGGGCTGATCCCCTCGGGGGTTGCCACAGGGAATCAAGGTATACCTTGAATGGTGACAGAATTTGACAATTTGACATGATTTTTAGATACTATCTTCAGAATGAAAGAAAGACTTTATTTATCCCAACAAGAGCAGTTGAGTTTAAAGTCAAAATTGGTCAGAGGATATAAATGGACTGGGGAATGTCCAGTGTACTTTCAATATCTCAAAGGACGTCAATCAATTCCACTGGGTGCAGTGGGGTACACAAGAGGCAAAAGTGTCTGGGAGATGTGAACTAGTGAGACAAAAGTGTGCAGAACAGGTGGTGGTTGAACTGCAGGACCATGATGGAGCAGCCCGTGGATGGGCAGACATGCATAAAGGCTGAAATCCATATTCTAAATTGTCAAAATAACTTGTTTTTCTATCTTTTAAATGTGGGTTTTCTGCTCCGATTGGGTCCCATTTGTTTCACCCCTTTATCACCGCTGCTCTTCCTGACTGTGGGTCTGAAGTTTCAGTTTAGAAGATGGAGGAGGAAGCACCTGCTGTGGTGAAGACCATTTCCTCAGTGTTACATAAACATGGACCAGTCAGGATGTTGATAACCACTCCAAAGACAAGGCAGATATATTTCATAAGGCTTTGACCTTTCTCTAAATTACTTATATATCCCTAATGCTCTATTCATTTTAAATTTGAAATTATATTTCTGTATCCATTTTCCCCTGTATATCCTGTCTGTAACCTGTAAGTGCAATATTTGACCTGAAGTATTTTACAATAACAAATAGTGAATCATGATTTTGTGTTTCAGGTAAAATGATAAAATATGTATTATTGAATAATCAGTGACCTACTGACAGGATTTCTCACACAGGCCTGCTGAGGTCTGGACTCACATCCACAGAAGGTTTTTGCATTGCTCTATATCACTGTGCCCCACCCCCGTATACACAGTGATAACCCCTGCTACAAAAACACTTTGCCTTGAACAGGGTTAAATTCTCATGCATTTAACATGCACTCATACAGGAAAATCAATTTTGGTATCATATTGTTCCTATTCTATCCCTTAATATAATATTAATCTTTAAAAAAAATAAATCCATAAAACGTAAACTTGCTATAACTAGGCGTAGTAATGTTATACAAGGAACTCATTATTAATGTTGTCAGTTTGCCCCCAGTCTGTAATATAGAGATTGATGTCATGTGAGACCAGTGTGGGGGTGAGGCACTTCTATTACCCCTTGTGGTAGGCACCAGTAAATGAAAAATGCCCTCCTTCTGCCTGGATGGTAAAATAGAATACAAAAAGAAGTGTATACTTTTACATTTAGATGCCAATTGCTATTAAAATATGCTATTAAAATATATTTATATATATGTTTTAGATGTACTTGTTTTTCATTTAAAATGGGCTTTAAGACAGTTAAAGTCAAATGGAGGTTTTTGTCACAGCTTGTATCACTGTGGCCCCAGCTAGAGTCCACAATGATATTTGCCCATACAAAAACTCACAGAGCAGAGTAACATGATGCTAAACAGATTCAATTTAAACATTGAACATTTATCCATCTATCCCTTGAAATATCCCCTGTGCTCATGCACTGAATAGTAGCTCATTTAAACACCATTAATCCTCAAATATGAATTTCTGACAGCACTTCCCTCAGAAATAGTTTTTGTCACAGGGTGTATTACTGTGGTAGTTGTAGTACACTGTGGTATTACTCCGTACAAAAACCACACAGCATTACACAGCTTATTCTTCCTCCAAGTTCATTTGTTAATATGTGTAAGTTGGCTCTTCACTTCTTTAGATACGTGAGGATTGTTTAAAAATATAAAATAATAATAAATACTTTTAGCACATGGACCAGTCAGGATGTTGATAACCACTCCAAAGACAAGGCAGATATATTTCATAAGGCTTTGACCTTTCTCTAAATTACTTATATATCCCTAATGCTCTATTCATTTTAAATTTGAAATTATATTTCTGTATCCATTTTTCCCTGTATATCCTGTCTGTAACCTGTAAGTGCAATATTTGACCTGAAGTATTTTACAATAACAAATAGTGAATCATGATTTTGTGTTTCAGGTAAAATGATAAAATATGTATTATTGAATAATCAGTGACCTACTGACAGGATTTCTCACACAGGCCTGCTGAGGTCTGGACTCACATCCACAGAAGGTTTTTGCATTGCTCTATATCACTGTGCCCCACCCCCCAAATATACACAGTGATAACCCCTGTTACAAAAACACTTTGCCTTGAACAGGGTTAAATTCTCATGCATTTAACATGCACTCATACAGGAAAATCAATTTTGGTATCATATTGTTCCTATTCTATCCCTTAATTTAATATTAATTTTTTAATTTAAAAAAAACACCATAAAACGTACCAGCTCAAAGTTTCTGTCCACAACCAAACCTATCAATGACTAGATTCTGGAGTTGTAAACTTGCTATAACTAGGCTTAGTAATGTTATACGAGGAACTCACTAAGGATGGGCAGATCGATCCCGTGGTATCGATATATCGATACTCACAAGCTACTCATTTGGTATCGATGTTCTTTTATAAATATCGATACTATCTAAACAAAAAAAAATTGGGGTGTATGCATCACTTTCCGCCGTTTTAGATTAGTTACTTAAAATAATATGTGCCAAGACACCCCTATACCTGGCGGCGTACTGAGCTGGCCCATGTCACGTGACAGGAGATAGGGAACGAGCATCAACCTGCAACATAGCCTGCACCGAGCCAACACAGTCAGCAAAAGGCAGAGCCGGAGGAAATAATCAGCCAGAGACGCAATCGTGTTAAAGCAGAAAATGTGAATATGATACGATTTCTGAACAGCAATCTGAGACTTCAGTAAAGTGTGATGACATACCTCAAGTGCACTAAAAGTGTGATGGTGTCAGACATTGTTCTAATTATTTTTTTATGGAACAACTGTCTTATGCAGGTTTAAAGGATAAGGAAATCCTAGTAATCAATTGACCATAATAAATTGTATATAAATGGTCTGTATTTGTCTTAAATGTAATAATATTTTGACTGACAAAAATTGCCAGTAAGAAATGAACGGTATCGGGATCGATATCGATGAAAATACAAGAAAAAGTATCGGTATCGTATCGAATCCCAAAAGTGTGGTATCGCCCATCCTTAGAACTCACTATTAATGTTGTCAGTTTACCCCCAGTCTGTAATATAGAGATTGATGTCACGTGAGACCAGTGTGGGGGTAAAGCACTTCTATTACCCCTTGTGGTAGGCACCAGTAAAAAAAAAAGCCCTCCTTCTGCCTGGATGGTAATTGGGGCAAAATAGAATAGAAAAAGAATTGTATACCTTTACTTTTAGATGCCAATTGCTATATATATATATATATATATATAATATATATATATATATATATATATACACACACACACACACACCACACACACACACACACACACACACACACACACACACATATTTTTAGATGTACTTGTTTTTCATTTAAAATGGGCTTTAAGACAGTTAAAGTCAAATGGAGATTTTTGTCACAGCTTGTATCACTGTGGTTCCAGTTATAGTCCACAATGATATTTGCCCATACAAAAACTCACAGAGCAGAGTAACATGATGCTAAACAGATTCAATTTAAACATTGAACATCTATCCCTTTTTCTTTAAATTAAGAAATAAAAAGTGCTTTTAGCTATTTGTTTATGTGTGAGTCAAAGCATTGTCATCCACTTGACCTCAATGGCTTTTTGTCTGGTTTTGTTTCTGTTCTTTACAGAATTTTTAACATATACGGTAATCTTGCTGCCCAATGCTCCTTTCTGGTCCAAATCTTATAGGTGTCTGGCCAATCATCCAACACCTGAGCAGTTTTTGCAAATGCATCAATCACTGTGTGTTCCCACTGTTACACACTGAAATACTCCAATACAAAAATCTGCTGAGCACTATTGTGTCGTCAGAAACACTGCAACTCTTCTAGTTTGCTTATTTCAAGCCATGCCTTTTTAGTTATGCTCTTACTTAAAACATTCACATTTCATTATAAACTAGAGCTCAGCTTACCTTTTGAATCACACGACAAGACGATGAACCCTCACCGCCTGGTTTTTGTTATGCTATTTATCACTGTGCTGTAACCAGAGCTACTATAATAATACCACAGTGACATGAGCGCCTACCAAAACCTCACCTCTGTAGCCAACGACCCCACATTCTCAGTCAGTAAGAGTGACGGGTTCCTATCGATTAAAAATATGGATGTAACACGTGAAAAGGGAAAAATAACAAAAGGCCTTTTCCAGACATGTAACTATTGAAATTTATGTAATAGCTCTGTGAGTAAGATTGTTTTAAAATACTTTCTTTTTAGGGATTGCAAGAAATATGCACAGCGGATGAATAAATGAAGTAACATTTCTTCCAGAGATGTTAAAAAGGAAACAAAACAGGTTGATATTTCAATTGAAAGACACATTTTTAAAAATGTCTGTGTAAATTCTCAGTCATCCAGGTCATTGTATCTCTTCAAGAGAAGAAACCCAGTCCAGTTGACAGAGAAAACTACCTTGGACATTTTTTTAAACTTCCAAAAAGGGTAAGAAGTGTAGAATTATTTAATCCTACATGTTTCTTCTCCAAAACCTAAAATACTTATAGTTTTGAAATGTAAAACTGCAAAATTTAATCACTTTATTATGAAATTCAATATACTGAATGCATAATTACAATACTGCATAAATAGAAACAGACGTGGGCACATACAAAATTAAAAATATATTCCAGAAATGTTTTTATAATAATATTATACAAAACTATGATATTACATACAATACTCGTGAAACAATCAATTATGGTATAATTATTATTTTTATCTTACATAAAAGGAAAGAACAAATCTATATCTCTTTTTGTTGGTCTAAGGGACTTCTGATTTCTTCAATTAATCCAGTTATTTAAATAACGTATATTTAGTTAAAGTGAATTTATTGATGTATTTGTTCAGATATTTAGAAATTTGGCAAAGTTCCCCCTCTGTGGGTGCTCGAATGACATGACAATTAACTTTCATATTGGTTTTATTAAAAAAAAAAACAACTTTTTTTCCCTGAACAGGAAAATAAGTAAATAAATAGACAACATTGATTTATGTGGCATCCATGAAGACATTTTTATTATTATTCTGACCCATTAAAATCTTTTTCAAATGTTTCTACTTCCATTATGATGAGCGAAAGATCAGTTTATTCCTCCCTCTCACCACTAGGTGGAAGCATCTACTCACTGGTTTCTGTGGATGTTTTATCGCCCACGACATGATCCAGTGACATTTACAGCATTTTGGATTAAAGTGTGAATATAATTCCATATTTTTGTATTTATTTCGATTTAACTGCATTTTTGAAAAAAAAATCCAACCAAGCAATTCAACAACAAACAAGCCTTTCATTCTTTCTCTTTTTTGTTTCGAGGACAATGTTTAACCTTCTTTTCAATAAAATTCCATGACAATTGCAACAAATCAGGGAACTTATAAACAGCAGTACAGTAAAGTAAGAGTTTAACATTGCTTTGCTGCAGACGATCACTGCCCAAATAAAAAACATCAGAACTTATCAACATTTCATTTGGAATTATTTCCTGTCCAACACACCAGGATGTAAGATACCAAGAAAACCAACATAAAAGTTATCTTAGATTGGGAAAGAAACAAACTTGTGTCCTACAAAGTATGAGAGAATGTTTGAACTTGAAGATAAAATAATGAACGTCTGAGGTCAAGTCTTTGTGTCTGTGTTTGCAACAAATGAACAAACCTGACAAGATGCAAATGTGGGCAGTGACCGAAAAGAACCTTTCCTGGAGGACGTTTAATTGTAGCTTGGGCGGTTTCTGCGAGGTTTCGCTGAGACAGGTGTCCTCCCCGGGGAGCAGAGTGGAGGGAGAAGTGCTTCTCTGTTCACAGCGTTTTTAGAAACACCAGCACACAGAAAAACCTTCAGCGCTCAACTGATAACTGAAACTCATGCTTCGATGACTTGTTGTGGTTATGTTAGATGTTCTTAGAGTTCCATGTTGTGAGTCAAAATGTTTTCAGGTTTTCATATGAATCACAAATACTTGTATTCACATTTACATTTATTTTTGTATGTTAGCTGTCTGATGGTAAAACTAAAGTTTAAAAGATAACACAATCGGCTCCTATAGATAAAGGTATATTTACATGGATAATGATATATTAAAAAAAAGGTGGGGGGGTTCAAAAACAGGTTTGTTAATAATAATCAGGTTTGTTCAAATAAATGACTGAAATTTAGTTTTCCAATAAATTTCAATGCATCAAACAAATTAGAAAGCTCAAAATGCAACGCCCTCAGTTCTGCGTTGTCCCATCCTTTATTATCTTTTCATCTGAAAAACATAGAAAACATCTCTTAGAATATCTGCATTATTTTCTGTCTCCAATACACGTGATTAAACATCTGTATTTGTCGGTTTTGTCAGGATCGATTGTCGTTGCAGGCTTTTACATCATGGAATTGATTTTTATTTGCTCTGGAGATCCACAAAGCAGCTTCCATTTAGTCATGGAAATAAACAGTTCACAGCATTTTAATTTACCCCATCAAAACTGTCCATTCAGAGAAATAAATGTCAGTCAATCTTCAATCTTATGGTTGGTATATAATAAAACACTTCCTGGGAAACCCTGAATACGAGATTGAATGATGAATACGTTTACCTTCACAAGGCTGAGGATCACGCTGTAGAAGAGAGTGGATATGAAGAGGAATATGAAGGAGGAGGTCATGGACCACAAGCTGCTGACCTCATCTTCCTCCAGGGCATCATCTATGCAGTTCAGCGCTGCAAACGTATCTGATTCTCTGGCAACATCTATGAAGACGGACGTAAAGGTGATTAGAGTCGTGTGTGTCTGTGCAGGTATTTTATTTCGGTTTGTTGGTTAGTGCGTTAGCAAATGCGCTGATGTTATGATGTTCTACATAGAAGGATGCGGCACAAAAAGGTCACATGCAACACAGGATTGTCAATGCAACATTTATTGGAAACGGCACACTTAACACGGTGTTAGACACTGCGACAAAGACAGATTCAAACGCAGAACTAAGACACACTCAACAATCGAGCCCCATGACATCACAAGGGCTCTGGTGGTGAGCAACACGGAACAAACGGCATGTTTGCACAAAAGACCACACATGGATGTCCATGCAACTGTTCAACAGACGGGACATTCAAGGGAGTTACCCTTTACTTTTGACACGGATCGTGTGTCTGTGGCGCCACCTGAATCGCATTTGCACTCAAACACGTAGTTGTCATTCCACCTTTCTTTGGTGGTGGTGTAATAACTTATGACTTTGAAGTTATCGATCTTATGCGGCCTCTGGTTCTTCAGGTTCAGGATATCTTGGTTTTTTGATTCTGTCCAGTCAATTGTGGCCTCATTCAGCTGTTGTGGACTAGTGACCAGACACACAAGAGTGAAGTTGTTTTTGCTGTCGATCACTTCTTTTGGCGGGAAATACAATGTCACTGTTGGCTTCACTGGTGGCTTCGCTGTTGGCGGACCTAAAACAAGTCATCACTGGATTTAGCTGTAAGTCATCATCGATTTAATTATGGGTCACAAGTGCTGTGTAGCTGGAGCAGAAACAGGACAGCAAATACATCGTTTGCATTATTTCAGTGATTATTTCTCTAAAAATCTAACATCTCTATCATCTTCTGACAGTCATCTGATTTGATGCAATACCATTAAATCCATTCAATTTTTATAGTAAAGAAAATTGAAATAATGATATTGTGCAGACTTTACCTATGCAACATTATGTACATATACATACCTCTCAAGTTTTTTAGTGTCACGTGTTTTGATTGTCCATTGTGAGACACAGAACAGTTATAAGACTTCCCAGCGTCCCAGTCAGTCTTGGACACACGGATCAGACTGACACGGGAGAAGCTGTCATCTTTAGCAATCACAGGATATTGTTCCAATGCTTGACTGTCCTGGTTGCTCCACTGGTAAGTGAGATTCTCTGGGAAGAAGTTGAGAGCGAGGCAACCGACAGCGATCTGACTGGCCGATCCGTCAGAGCTGCACTGAACCAACGGGAAAAGGGTCGGGGATTTTGTGGACCCTGAGGACGAAAGAGGACCGGTTAGAGTTCAGCTCATCCCAGTTACCAGGACAGTAAAATCATTGTTTCCAAGAGGCATGACAAAGATGCACATGAAATCAAAATCAAAACTTTGTGGTTGCCATGACTCAAACTCTGCACGTCAAAAATCAGCAGATTAATCTGGCGAACAGATCATTTTCAGTCGTTATGAAATTTACAGTTGGTCTAAACAAGCATACATTAACATAAATTTAGCAAAACCAAAATATCACCACTGAAGTTAATTCTAATTAAATCTCTCAGTTTTCAACAATACATGTTGAATATGAAGACACACTAAGGTAAAAGATCTCAGCCTGGTGATAACAAACTCACAAATCTATATAATTGAATTTGATACAATTTTCTTTAACATATTTCTTATGATCTAAGCTTATCAGTATTTCATTATACCTTTCTTATTAAATTTAAATAAACGTTCACCATAAATTTATTTATGGTGTTAATTGGTTAAGAAATTGAAGTCAATATAACTGCATTAGAGTATAAGGATTATAGGATTATAGGATTATAAATCTAATTTTCAAAGTGATTTATGGTACCATTAAAACTGTAAAATTAAAAGACTAAGTCCAACAAATACTTTAAAATGTGAGTACAAACTAGAAATCCACGCGCATTTGCAGCAGATAAACTTCGTTGAAATCAATTTCAAATTCATACAAATTCTCAAAACGTCTGTGTTGTCCTGGAAACACAAAAACTACTACAAAAAGAGAAATAATTTCAAAATTCAACTTTAAATGTGACTTACCTACTGTTACTTTAGTTCCTTTACCCCAGACGTCAAAATAGCTATAATAATAATCACAGTGCTGCATCTCCACTCAGAGCTTCAGCAAAAACTCCATGTGCCTGAAAAATGGGCCAAAGTGTTTAAAAAACAGGTAATTGCTGAACAGAATCATGGTCGGGTGCCTCCGCTTCATTTTGTTACTCAAAAAAAGCCTTAAATTCAAGATTTGTTCAAATATTACCTTTACAACTGTGCTCTGAGGGTGATTTCACACCAGCAGTTAACAAACATTTAATCAAGAATGTAATTATTAAGAACGATAAAATTTGCTCTTACCTTGTATTTCAATGACAAATGTTTTATCCACTTTAAATTTGTATCATCAGAAGAAAAAAACATGTAATAACAGCATGAGTACTCCCTTCAGGTTTTTGTAAGGGTCTATATCTCTGTGGCCAGCCAAAAATATCACTGTGAAATATCCTCATACAAAAACTGTTCGTTACTGTAAACTCAGGGGAAAAGAACTGAATTTGAGGTTCAACCTACTTCCTTTATCCCCTTATCCTATATGTCCCTTTTCTCATTTTAGCCTCATCCTTCTACCTGTAGCATAACAGAATAATTGCTGTGTTATTTACTTTGAATACATTGTGCCACCCAAGTCTAGAATTTATTGAGGGCACATAATTTGGAATAAAGGCGTTGTGCACCAGAATGCATTTTATATTCTGTCACAAAGGTCATAAAGGTCTTTTTAAAGAAATGAACATTAAAAGAGGGTGAAGAAAAAATGTTAAATAAGAATTTTTCATGCTCACTGTGAAAGTCATAGAAGCTTTTTACAGATGGACGGTTATTTCTTATTATTTATACTTATGATGTGTGTATGTGGCAGAGGTGAGTTGAAATTCTGACCAGGATGACCGAAAACACAGTTAAGGTCAAGTTAATGATAATAAATTGCAATCAGTTTATTTAGAATCAGTTCATGAGCTGTTACGGAGTCACAAAATGTATCCAAGTCAAACTGTCGGTATGTTTCACGACATAAAACTACGATTCTGAATTACACGACTGCAAAGCACATTTATGTAATGATCTTTCTCTGGCAGTCCCACATAGAATAAGGACTCCAGGCTGAGTGGCCCGCCATTGTCCTGTCATTGTCCTGCCATTGTCCTGCCAATGTCCTGCCAATGCCTGCCATTGTCCTGCCACTGTCCTGCCATTGTCCTGCCAATGTCCTGCCAATGCCTGCCAATGCCTGCCATTGTCCTGTCATTGTCCTGCCAATGTCCTGCCATTGTCCTGTCATTGTCCTGCCAATGTCCTGCCAATGTCCTGCCATTGTCCTGCCAATGTCCTGCCAATGCCTGCCATTGTCCTGTCATTGTCCTGCCAATGTCCTGCCAATGTCCTGCCAGTGCCTGTCATTGTCCTGCCATTGTCCTGCCAATGCCTGCCATTGTCCTGTCATTGTCCTGCCAATGTCCTGCCAATGCCTGCCAATGTCCTGCCAATGTCCTGCCATTGTCCTGCCAATGTCCTGCCACTGTCCTGCCACTGTCCTGCCATTGTCCTGTCATTGTCCTGCCAATGTCCTGCCATTGTCCTGTCATTGTCCTGCCAATGTCCTGCCAATGTCCTGCCATTGTCCTGCCAATGTCCTGCCAATGCCTGCCATTGTCCTGTCATTGTCCTGCCAATGTCCTGCCAATGTCCTGCCAATGCCTGTCATTGTCCTGCCATTGTCCTGCCAATGCCTGCCATTGTCCTGTCATTGTCCTGCCAATGTCCTGCCAATGCCTGCCAATGTCCTGCCAATGTCCTGCCATTGTCCTGCCAATGTCCTGCCACTGTCCTGCCACTGTCCTGCCATTGTCCTGCCAATGCCTGTCATTCTCCCTCATGTGCCCTGCCACGCTGTGGAGATTCAGTAACAGCAGACGAATAAGAACAGAACATTAGAAGCTGCCCTATGTTGTACTGATGAAAGTTCTTCTGTAGACTCTATCATTATATTTATTTTTAAGAAAACAGCACAAAGAGCCTACGTGTGGAAAATCGGTATGAAAATGCTGAATATTCTTTGGCAGATAGAATCGTCCACCATGTGAAATGGCTGCTTAGTGTAGGTCAATCCCAGGATTTAACGTAACTTTCCTCATTTTAGGTATCAGTGCCCGACCATGTCTCTTCAGTGACACTTGGTTTAGGTGTGGGGTTGAGTGTGTGGTTCTGTGTGTGTGTGTAGTTCTATATGTGTACATGTGCAGGCTTATGTGTATAAATGTATATGACCATATATGTATCTCTGTGTAAGGCTGGAAGATGAGATCATCCCATTTTCTTAAGAAATGTAAATGTCACTTCTCAATCTAAAATTTTGTTGTGAGCAGTACTGTGTAAAACTGCTCCAAGCTTCTGTCAAACGTTCCTGGTGTTTCAAGAACACAAAGAGTTTGTGGAGACCTCCCTCTCTGTTACATTTGTTCAAGGCTCAGATCTAAAATCTAAATTCAGAAGGTGTCTATGGGGTGTTGAAATCAATCTTGGTGTGATGGCGCCTCTTGTGGAGATCTTGTTTTGATGCTCTGAGGGTTTTGATCAGCTCCACTGTCAGTATTCAGTTATTTTTGACAAATTTGTGATGTTATTTTTTCATTTGTTTGAAAATGAAATAATTGTATTTTGGAAGAAGATGAAATAAAGATGTGATTAGACGAGGAAATATGAGAAGTGTGTAGTTTTACATATCTGCTGAACTGACTTCAGTCACTGTGACCATCGAGCACAATAATAAACAGCAGAATCTTCAGTCTTCAGGCTGTTCATCTGCAGATTCAGCTGTGCTCTGTTGTTGTTTCTGGAGATGATAAACCGACCTTTGACTGACTCAGAGTAGTACTGGCTGCTGCCATCATATTTGATATCACTGATCCACTCCAGTCCTTTTCCAGGAGCCTGTCTGACCCAGCTCATCCAGTAGCTGCTGAATGTGAATCCAGAGGCTGAACAGGTCAGTGTGTGAGATTCTCCAGGTCTTTTAACCACTGGTTCAGACTGGGTCAGAGTCTGAGCATCAACACCTGTTTAGAAGATGAAACATCAAGTTAATCAGCTGATGACAAAAATCAAAGTGTGTCAACAATCAGGATGAGTGAAGATCTTCACCTGCCCAGCAGATAGTTAGAAGCAGCAGTCCTGTCCTACAGTCCATCATGTTCAACTGTGTGTCCCCTCTTCTCTGTCCTCCTCTCTGCTCTCACATAAGTAGACGTGGAACACATCTGAGTTTTGCATTGACTCCTCCTCAGTAAAGAACTGGATTTGATTGTGATGCCTCCTCCTCTTTGGAGGATGTGTGTTCATGTCGTCATTTCGTCCCACTGATGGTTTTACAATGGTCCAGTAATCAGTGGTCTGAGGTTTTTTTCAGAGTAAATGTGTCCTGACAGTTGCTCTAAAAACAGTTAGAGTAAATATTAAACTTGCTCAGTCTTTACAACCAAAAATCTCCGCGAGCGTGTTGCAAGCCGACGACTCCTAAGTCATGACTCCACATATTTTGACGTGGAACAGAATTTAGGAAATCAAGACGCGAGCTGACTGAAGAAGGAAGTAGATGTGAAGAGAAACAAGCATGTTGATGCTGCCTCCAGGGTTCTCTCCACAGTCTTTTAGTTGTGTGTTGTGTTTGCTGGTTGTTGGCATGTTTCTTCTTGTCATTCTTCATTTTTCTTCGATCACTTGTGATCACATGATATTTCTGACTTGCAGGACGAGAATCTGTATGTATGGTTTGCTACGTTGAGTTATCAGAGCACACTTCAAACATTATGAACAAAACAGTAAATGCCTGATTTCTTATCCTCAATCTTTATCTCCAACGGATAAAATAAATCTCTTCAGAGATAGAAAAACCTTATGTGTCTGCCCCACTTTAGGTGTGGAGATCTCTCAGGATTCCAGACACTCGGTGAGTCAGAAAGATTTTAACTGAAGTAAAGAAACTGTCTTTAAATACTTTATTTATATTGTAAAATAAAGATAGGCTTTTGTCCTTAAATCATCAGTTCACCAGGAATGTTTTGATATTAATATTAGACACTGCTTTGCATTTTAAATTCTTCCTGAATTAATGCAATTGTGTTTTAAATTTTGGGCGTGTGTTTAAGCAGTTCAATCAGATCATTGATTAAGTGATTATCCAATATATTCTCAAGGAGATATTTCACATTTATGCAAAATTCTCTTGTAAAATAAAGAGATTGTTGTTGGGTCACTGACAAGCAGAAATGAACTGAAATGCAAAATTCAGACACCGGAGAAAGGAACAGATTCTTTCACAACTTTATTGAGCACAGGAGGCCGAACAAAAGAGTAGCTGACTCCAGAATCCAAAGAGGATCTCTTGTTTGACGCAGGACAAGTCTGGTAGGATGCTGAGCAGGGACGGGTGATGCCAGCACAGCTGTGGACAGGTGAAAGAGAGCACAGGTGAGGAAAAGACCACAAAAAAACTTCAGGCTACACGCAAGTGAGTGCTAAGCAGATACCACTGCAGTTTTCCAACAAACTAGTGCCGAGCACAAGGACGGACCGGCCTTTAACTAGCAGCTGACGAGACGATGAGCCACAGCTGCGCCAATATAGTGGCAGAAAAAGGCCCCATCACCACTCTACTCAGCGGGGAGGAAAAGCAGACACACAGGGGACATGGGAAAGACAAAACCAAGGACAATTATAGGTTTAGAATGTTGTTAATGGAGCGTTCTCCAAGAGTCAAGGAGATTAACATTTGAGTCATTGAACTGATTTATATTTTAGGTCACACCATTGATCGTTCTATATGTTATATAGAGGTCACTCAAAAATATATTTGTTATTTTTAACTGAGCTCATCTTTCTGTGAAAAAAGGTTCTCCATAGTTTAAATGTTTTACTTGGAGTCTTCTCATGAAAAATGAAATGCTGGAAATATTTTGAAAAACTTTAAGATTGTAATTCAGTTTCTGAGAAGGAGGCACGTTTGTTGTTTGTGGAGGTTTTTGCACAGCTGTTCCTCTCTCTGGAGTCACTGTGGTTGTCGAGCGCAGAAGAAAACAGCAGAATCCTCTGCTGTCAGGCTGCTGATCTGCAGGTACTGAGTGCTGCTGGACACCTCTTCAGTCATCACGTAACCACTTTCGAAAGAGCTTCCATAGCTAGCAGAGTTTGAACCTGCATACATCCACCCGATCCACTCCAGAGCTTTCCCTGGTCTCTGTCGTATCCAGTGGATAAAGTAGCTGGTCATGTCAAACCCTGAAATGGTGCAGGACATCTTCACTGTCTCTCCAGGTCTTTTTACTTCAGGGTGAGACTGATCCAGTCTTTCACTCCAAACACCTGAAAGACAATAGAAATACACCCAACAACCAGGTCAAGCCCATTCTGGACCTGTCCACAGAAGTAACAGCAGCCCTGATGTTCTCACCGTGAACAGTGACAATGATCAGTAAACCTCTGATCACTGTGTTCTCCATTATGTGCTGACACTGCAGTTCTGTGCTCTGATCTGAGCAGAACTGTGTAAAACTGCTCCAGGCTCCTGTCACAAGTTCCTGCTGTTTTTATAGGACAGGGAGAGTTTGCATAGACGTCCCTCTCCGGGACATTTTCATAAACACCTCAAGACAATCTGAAGAGAGACACTCAGAATCAGTCATCATGAAATGTATCCATGGTGATCCATTATATGTTTAATGAACTTGAACCTGTATAATTTGTGTCACATGACTGTATTGATCACATTAGACTGAGCAGAAATGTAGACTTTTAAACATGTCTGCAGTGAGCGTTCTATATTCTAAAATTGTTTGTTTCACTTGTTTGTTTCATCAATTCATTTTTCTTTTTGCTCTAAAATGTTTTTCTGCTGTTTGTTTTCATTTGTCTTCAGCCTCCTAATTCTCTGCTGTCACAGAGTTACTAAAGTATGTTTGTGTCATTAAAACTTGTTCAAGGCATCATTTTGGTTAATGCCAGTGAGTCTGGAAGCTGGATGAGATCAAGTCAGTCAAAACGTGTGGAAACACAAATCAGCATTATCTCCATCATTCTTCAGTGGTGAGAGTCCTCATTTCTTTCTCTCTCTCCATCTGACTCTCTTGCTCACACACACACACACACACGCACACACACACGCACACACCACACACCACACACACACACACACACACACACACACACACACACACACACATGCCCAATCCTTTCCCTATATTTGTTGGTATTTAGAGACATAATTTATTTCAAAGCTCCCTACCCAACCATAACTATACCAACTCATCCTGAGCAAATGGGCCCAACTTCACAAACAGGTCCTCCCATTGTCAGTAGATTGAGGATTGTGTTATTCAATATGTATTAAATACCAGTGACGTGCGGTGAGGTTCATGGCTGGTGAGGCACTGACTCCTCAAGAGTCAGATTTACGATGGTAAGAACTGAAAAAAGCATTTTATTTCACCATTTTTCCAACAGCATTCAACGACTGATAATGCTTCATATCCCATCAGCATTCCTCTTTCAATTACACTCACAATCCAACACAGACATATACACAGGAACATATTTGTCCTATAAAGAACTTTCTTTTATAGCTATGGATAGAGCACCCATCTTGTATTTTAAGAAATTCATATATTCTGTGAACAAATTAAAGTGCGGAGATGTGTGCAGCACAAATTAATTTTGACCAACAGT
This sequence comes from Takifugu flavidus, assembly GCF_003711565.1. Lineage (NCBI taxonomy): Eukaryota > Metazoa > Chordata > Actinopteri > Tetraodontiformes > Tetraodontidae > Takifugu > Takifugu flavidus. The sequence goes on along the minus strand of NC_079537.1, from coordinate 6,221,172 downwards.
AAAAATTTCTGTTATTTTTCAAACTTTAAAATCTGTTTTTCAATAAATTTTAATAAAGTTTGCCTATTAAAATAATTACAAAAAAGAATAATTCTTCAAGGACAGGATTGCCTCTGTTGAAGCAGCACTGCAGCGAGAAAGCACCTGCCAGCTTGCGTCCGCCCCCTTGAGTTGAGACAGAGTACTGCACGCCTCACCTGCTGACTTTTCTCTGCACTCTGTTGTGCGATCAGCAGGAATATTTCTCTCACACATGCATGTAAAGTTCATATTAGCGATATGCTGAAGAACAAAAACTGGCACACGTCATGCAACCCAGTTTGTAGTGGATCATGGAGTCAGACGTGGGGCACAATTCACCTCTGCCTCACCAGGGGTTTCTGCCCTGGATTTGATCGGTAAAAATTAAATTCGGCATTTTTAACTCAAGAAAATGGCAACAATGTGTAGTCATACTCCAAATGCATTTTTAACACATGTCATTGGAAAATATTAATCTTTATTTATGTACACTTTCTTTTTTTGGTCAGGGAGGCACTGTCCACATGTTTCTTGTCATCCAGGCTGTCTCTTCTCCACGTTCTCTGCCGGTTTGATGTGAAATCTTTGGTCATCGGTTCAACTCAGTTTTCATTCCCGTAGTCATAGTTTTAGATGTCATTTCTTTGCTCATCAGCGCTGTCTCTCTGCCTGCAGACCTGCCAACACCAACTGCTCCTGCTCGTCTCTCAGCCTAAATCCTGACTCACTGTGCTTCTTTTCCTGTTGGATATTTTCACTGTGGTCCCGTTCAGTCTGATCCTGTAATTGTTTTCCACCAAATTCCATAAAAGAACACAACTAAATCCAGACAAATTTTTGGTTCAATCTGTTCCTCCGAATTTAATTCATAATGCAAATAAGGTTGTGAAATCAGTTGAATTTTTGCAGGAAATCCTCAGGAGTGTGGTGATTAATAAAGTTGTCATTGTACCATTTTTTAACATAGTTTGTTCAGAAATAAGATAGAGTTCTGGTTATTGTTTTTGCTCAAAGATTGGACCATTGCAGGTTAAAAGTAACTTGACAGAAAAATGCTGGATCAACAAGAATTTATCAAAGGTGGAAGTGAACTATTCCATAAGAATAATTTATGTTAAATGAAAAAACCTCCCAAAAACCTCAAGGTCAATCAATCAAACTATGATTAATTTACCATCAATACAATGTAATTGAGCTACCAGAATATTGAATTATTTGAGGGGGAAATGTCTTATATTTGTTACTGATGGGTTTAATAAATGCATAAACATATACTCAGTTTGTAAATTATTAAATAGTAAGGAGGTAAATTAGTGATATAAAAGGCATAAATTATTAAAATAAAGACAGTGTTCAGTGTTTAGTGACCAGAATGAGACATCTTAGGAGAAACACCTGAGGGCCCCCTAAAGTGACAAGTGAGAAGGAAGAAAAAAATCCAAAAGGCTGTTTTGAAATCTGGTGAACTGCATCAGTGATTCCAGGAAAATGGAAACAGTATTGGAGTCACCACAGTCCATTTTTAAATACTTTGGGTAGAGAAGATAGATTACCTGAGGTTAATTGTTTGTGAAAAAATATTGGAGCATTGCAGGTAAAAACAGTTGGAGAGAGTGATGGTGGATCAATGAAAAATAATAAAAGTTCCATTTCAAAGAAGATGACTTTCAGGGAAAATTACAAATTAGTCATGAAGGAACTTTGCATTTTTTTTGGTCAAAAGCAGTTGTAAAATAATTTTAAATAACATTTTAAAGTGACAATTTAAAAGGCATTCATAATAAAATAAAGACAGTGTTCAGGCTGCAGTTCTGCTCTTCACAGCAGTAAATATGAGAAGTGTGTGTTTTTGTACAGCTGCTAGAGAGAGAAATGGGGTACTTCTTGTCAAAGTGACAGGTTGACCTTTCCCTGAACCCGCCCACACCTGTTCCCCCCCCCCACCTCCCTTTCCTGCCTTTCTCCCTTTCCCGCCTTTTTTTAAAAAGGAAGGGCAACAGTTACAAAACAGTTACAAAACAGTTTTGCCATAGTCCTGGCATAGCCATCTGTGGACAACATGAGTAGTTCTACATCCGTGATTGGTGAGACGGCTGTGACCGTTATAAGAGAATTGTGTGGAAAAGTAGTTGAAAAATCCACGGTGTTTGTACAGCGTTCTCAGGCGTCACCTTCTGAGCCTTTGCAGCAAGAATGGTCTTTGGAGCCTTATAGTCAAACAGGGAGTTTTGGGTATGTGTTCCGTTACAAGACGGGGGAGCTGATTCTCTATCAGCGGGAAGAATCTTCCAGTGAGGGGCCTATGTTGTCGGCTACGATGTCTTCCAATGACTGGGGTGTGTTGAAACTGATCAAACCGAGAATGGTGTGTGTGACTGAAGAAGGCTGTGAAGAAAGAAACAACACAGAACAGAAACCTTCCACAGAACAAACATTTGTGAGCATTTGGTTGACGAAAACCTCGGGTACGGGAAGATGGTTCTATCGTGCTAGCTACAAGATGCAGATGGAAGAGATGTCAGGGAAACCGAGACAGTATTTTGTCTTGGATCTTTTTAGCTCAGACTGTGGGGTTTTCAGCAACGTGTTGACTCTACCTCTTGCAGCATGGATCGAAAAGATGCATGAAATGGATGATAAAATCACAAAATTTTTTCACCATTGTCGTCTTTGGAACAACACTGTGGTGACGAAAAAAAGAGTCCTCCCTCGTGTAATCCCACACCCATATCTCAAATGTATAAAAGACGTTGGTCTGAACCATACGTTACCCACTACCGGAGTGAAACACTAAGGAGAGCATGTCTACCAACAGAAGCGTCAAGAGCGGATCTGACACTCCGAGCAATTCCTATCTGTGGGATGAGGATGAGACACAAGCGGAACGCCCTCAACGTCGGCTTCGGCCTCGCAGGCTGGACTTTGACTCACTCATCCAACGCTTGGATCCCACGGATTCTAAGGAGTCTCTCACTCCTTGGCTAAGCCCTCCACCAACCCCACCCCTCGGACGCTCGGCATCGGATCCTGGGGTGTCCAGTCCTCACTCACCCTCACTGACACCACCCGTCAGAGACTCAGCATCACTTCCAGAGCTGTCCGAGTCTCTTCTCCAAGGCAGAGATCCTGCGCTGTCTCCGGCTTCTTCATGTCCAGGTTCTCCAATCTCTGTGAGCGGTGTGGAGAGTCTTTCACGCTCAACAACCCCTGATCTGCCTTTGCCCGACGACGCATCGGATCTCCCCGGGGGTGTATGTAACGGTGCTGACCAGCTTGACGGCTGGGCATCTGAATTCTTTGGTCTGGTAAAAAAAGGCGTTCTTCATCTACTTAGCGTCGTCCTGGACCTGTACAAGGGTGAGGTTTGCAACGGATGTTGGATCGACCACCCCAGCCAGCGCCAACACCAGTGTTTGGATGTGATCGAACCGGGTTTCTACCGCAACAACTTTTACATGTTGATGAAAAGACTCTACACACCCAAGTTCATTCCTGCTATTCAAAATTTCCTGAAAGCGTGCGGTGTCAACGCTGACTACGTGAAAGTCAAGATCGCCGCAGAGACCCTTTTGTTCGAGCTGAAATCCAGCGAATTAATCTACACTCCCATCCAACAAATGTACGAGAGTATCGCCGACAACGACAGCGAGATTAAACAGGAACATCTGGACACGGTGACTCAGTACTGGACTGAAAACACTTATATCTGAAAACACCATTTTCAGGACTATCTGTACTTTCACATTACAAATGTTACAAATGTATTTGCTCATGTTACTCACAAAATGTATTTACTCATGTTACTCACAAAATGTGTATGCTAAAGATTTCTTAACAGCTAATAAAAAAATAAATACCTCTCAAACGAGCATCCCTTCTCATTCTGTTTTCAACATGTCTGAGACACGCTTCATGGAAAAAGTGTACTATGATCCCGCGCATCCCGGTAGCCTCGGTGGTGTAGAGCGGCTCCATAAGGGGGTGCAAGAAGAAATGGGAAAGACGGTTCCTCGAGAAAATGTTAAAACATTTCTACAGGGACAAGACGCTTACACTCTACACAAACCGGCCAGGATACATTTTCCAAGAAACAGGGTTTTCGCCCCCCGCCCTTTAAACCAATTTCAAGCGGACCTGTGCGATATGCAAGCCCTGTCGGAGCATAATGACGGATATAATTATTTATTAACGGTCATAGACATATTTTCCAAAAAAGCTTACGTCAGGGCTCTGAAGAGAAAATCAGCGGCTGAGGTGGTAAAGGCGTTTGAATCCATTTTTGAGTCAAGTCAGACGCCTGAAAAAATACAAACTGATGCGGGGAAAGAATTTTTTAACAAGAGTTTTGAAGCTTTGATGAGAAAACACAATATCGTTCATTTTTCCACCGCCAGCCACCTTAAGGCCTCTGTGATTGAAAGATTTAATCGTACATTAAAAGGTAGAATGTGGAGATATTTTACAGCAAACAACACTCTGCGATACACCGACGTCTTACAAGACTTGGTGAAAAGCTATAATCACAGTTATCACAGCAGTATCAAGATGAAACCCGCTGAGGTAACCTCGGAGAACACTTTTAAAGTGTTTCAAAACTTGTACGGTAAATCTGAAAACCGACGGAAGGTTGAAACCAAGATGAATTTCAAGAAGGGGGACCTAGTTAGAATTTCAAAACTGAGAGGAGTGTTTGATAAAAAATATGAACAGAGTTTTACGAACGAGGTGTTTACGGTATCTGAACGCATCCCTCGCGACCCTCCAGTGTACAAGTTAAAAGATTACGATGGAGAACCCATCCAAGGGTCATTTTATGAGCCAGAGCTACAAAAGGTAACGATGGGGGAAGACAGACTTTTCCACGTAGAAAAGATTCTGAAGCATCGCGTCGTCAGGGGTGAAAAGCAAGTCTTTGTAAGTTGGAAAAACTGGCCGGAGAAATTCAACAGCTGGATCAAAGCCGCAGATTTAAAGAACGTATAAAAATCAACTCGCGATCGCAACGGATATCATTTCATCATGTACGGTCCGAAGGACGAGGGTTTTTTTATTACCCTACCCTCTAACGCCAGCGTCGATGTTTTTAAAGAAAACACGAGTTCCAGTTACCGCGTGGATTTGCCTCAACATATCGATTTAGAGGGAAGCTGGGAAGTAGCTTTAACGCAGTTTTCATACCCGCACACCTTTTATCACCTTTATCATGAGGATGCCTACTTTTACTGGAGGGAAAAACCTCAAGAACCGGCCACGGAGAGCGAGGTGCATCGTCAAGAGATGAGAGAATCATATTTCAACGCCATCTCAGCCTTTAGATTCGAGATGGACGGACAATTTAGAAGAATAAAGTCTGATATTTACCTCGTCTATGACAGTCTTCTGAAAAGATTTGATTTCCAATCGGGAGGTAAAACCCACGTACTCTTCGAAGGACCCCTGGCATATTTGATGGGTATGAAATCAGGGGAATGGTTTACGTTTGACCAAAGGTATGCGTACTATCCCTGCGATTTACGAGCTGGGTTTTATCACATGTATTGTTACAGCGACGTAGTTGCACCGCAGATGGTCGGCGACGTTTATGCGCCACTTTTGAGAACGACTGATGTAAAAGGAACGTTCGGTGAAATCGTCACACAGTATTTCAATCCTGCTTACTATTTACCGGTGTCCAAAAACCACATTGAAAACATTCAGGTGGAGATAAAAACGGATCAAAACAAACCGGTAAAATTTTCATACGGCAAGACTATCGCGACTCTCCACTTTAGACCTAGAACTTGAACCCCAGGGTTATATATATTCCAATCGCCCGCGTCCTCATCATTCATTTTCAGGAGGCTGATCAGCTATCCACACACAAAGTGTTCAAGGCTAAGAGAAAAATAGAGAAAAAGAAAATGGCTCGGGTAGGTTTGAGAGAAGATCCTCACCGATTTGTACAATATTATGAGAGTCAAGTAGGGGGGAATTTGCCGGGGTTTTACGGTGCACCGGTCATGTACGGTCGGGGGATAGGATCTTTGTTTTCTAAATTATTTTGTTTCGTCAGCCCTTTGGCCAAGAAAGGTTTCGAAATAGCTAAACCTCATCTTAAAGCCGCTGCGAGTAACATCGCCTCCAACGCCGTCAAACACGTGATGGAACGGTTCGCCGGTGATCAAGAAGATGATCAAGAGATGAAGCAAGAAGGATCCGGGGTTGGTGTTGTCGCGTAGGAAGAGAAGACGACCCCCCGGAGAACGCATCCCCTCGAGCTTTAATAAACAGCCGTTCGGTAAAAGGAAGAAATCAGTTGCAAAAGGCCGTCGTGTGAAGAAGAAGTCCGTCCGGAGCTCTGATATTTTTTAAGAATATCTTTTCTTTGAGAAAAAAGAAAATGGCTCTAGTACATCAGAAATCTCCAGAGTGTACTCTGGCCGAATTGGATTTATTTTCAGCACCTATGACGCAGCTGTCTATCGATGAAAAAACCTACACGGAAATTTCTCCCCTGTCAGCCATCACCGACGGGGGACCCATTGAGTTTTTCATCCCCGGAGACGGGGACCGGTATCTGGATCTGAACGACACTCTGTTGCATCTCCGTGTAAAAATCACCAACCCTAACGGATCGAACCTAGCTAATGACGCAGCGGTGGGTCTTATCAATTATCCTCTAAATGCAATTTTCAGTCAATGCGACGTGACCCTGGGGGATCGACTCATCTCTCAGTCGAGCGCTACCCACCCCTATCGCTGCATGATTGAGACCCTGCTCAACTTTTCACCGGACACGCTCTCCAGTCAGTTTACCGGGGGTCTTTTTTACAAAGATACCGCCGGGTCAGTGGACTCTATCGTGCTCGTGAACGGTCCAAATAAAGGGTTAACGAGGAGAGCCGCGTCCACAGCCCGTTCCAGAGAAGTACACCTGCTCGGTCCTCTCCACGGGGACATCTTTTTCTGCGAGAGACTATTGCTCAACTCTGTCGATTTGAGAATTAAACTGACGCGAGCCAACGATGCTTTCTGCCTCATGGGGGCGCGTGACTCTGCTTTTAGCCTAAAAGTACTGGGGGCTTCCCTATTTGTTAAAAAAGTAGCCGTGTCCCCTGCAGTCAGGTTAGGTCACGCCGCCGCCTTAATGAAGGGCAACGCTCTCTACCCCCTTTCACGCGTTAATGTGAAAACTTACTCTATTCCGGCAAACTCTAGGGTTTGCAACCAGGAGAATCTGTTTCTGGGTAGCATACCAAAGTACGTGGTTCTGGGTATGGTACACCACGAGGCTTTCACAGGAAGACGAGACCTGTCGCCTTTTAATTTCAGACACTATGACATCGAATACCTGGCTCTCTGTCAGGACGGCCGGCAAGTTCCGGCTAAAGCTTTCCAACCCGATTTTAACAACGGGGTGTCCGTCAGAGAATTCTACAACATGTTCCTGGCTACCGGGAGACATCTCAAAGATTTACCCCTGAGTATCAGCCGTGATGACTTTAATGACGGCTACTCTCTGTTTGTGTTTAATCTCAATCCGAGCGATGACAACGACGCACTGTCTACCGTCTCAAACGGAAACCTCAGGCTGGAGTTGAGATTTAGAACACCCCTGCCGCACACCACGACCCTTATCGTCTACGCCTGTTACGATTCTATTCTGGAGATCAACGCCAAGAGGCAGGTGCTGGTGGACTATTATTAAAAGATGGACAACGTTCAACTAGAGAACCTTCTGCATAGCCTGCTGGGAGATGTGTTTTGCGGGGTGTGGGCGTCCGATCAACTGCCCATGCTGAATCCCTCTTTTAGAACCCCGGCCTACTTTATCGTCAACACACATCCGGCTCACATGCCGGGGGAGCACTGGTTAGCTTTGACGCTGGAAAATGGTGGCATAGCCACCTTTTTTGATTCTTATGGATTTCCGCCGGACTTTGATCACTACCCTCCGAGCATCTTACAGTTTCTGGAAAAACGTTCTAAAAACATTGAGTACCACGACGTTCAGTTGCAGCACCACATGTCGACGGTCTGCGGACAACATTGCATCTATTACCTCTGTCACCGCGCGTGCGGGCTATCTTTTGATCAAGTACTGTCTTTGTACAATGATGATGTAATAAAGAATGACTTCATGGTGTACGACTATGTGAGGAAATATCAGCGCTGTATTAGAAATAAAATCAATGGTCCCTCCAAGCAGGGGTGTTGTTTTTTGCAATGTTTTAAAGATTTTTAAAGTTTTTGAATGAATGACTGTACGCTCGAAAAAATGTTTAATAAACGCTTTATTGGTAAAAGACAAAACTTTGTGTATTACATTTATTCACGATGAAATGTTAATTGTTGGATCGCAATACCTCCTGTATGTAGCTGCCGATCCGCGTGTTCGTTGAATGAAGACTTCGAGAAGTAAAGTACCAATTTCAAAATGTATTTGACAATAGAACCAATTCCAGATACAAATATTACAGAGCTCCGGGCCAGTTCATAACCCTAGCAACAACAGAGTTAATCGTCAGGGCATGAAGTCTGACAACCTAACTATCCCTTGGCCCAGTCTTTTATAGTCACACACATGCAAATTCACAATGTCCATGCAATCCCCCGCTGAGATGTCCTCGTCCTCTTCCTCCAGTCCCTTTGGTGTTGGTAGAGTTCTTCTTTTCCATTGTTTTCCCAGGTGGCCAGATCCCCATCTTCATGCAAATGTGATCATCATCAACCCCCCTGATATCCTGTTTACAATGAGTGTTTGACACCCCCTGCCTGACTGGCTCCTGAGATAACAGTAGATCAAACAACAATCCTGCAAATGTCTCTGTTCTTAATTACATTTAGTCTACCTTGCCTAACTTCTAAGGGAAGACAGGAACATATGGTGAAACACATAACAACAAGATAAAGACAATTCTCAACAATCCCCCTTTTGGCCTAGCCTAAGCTAGGCCAATACAAACAATTCATTGACAACTCCTCTTGATGTAATGAAGAATAATAGACGTTTAATCATGGTGCCATCGTCTTTAGATGTTCCTCGATCCGTCCAAGCGTTCTCTGTGAATTACCTGCTGGGGTACATTGATTCCAATAATACCAGTGTTAGGGTTAATGTGTTAGGGTGTTAGTATGTTAGGGTTAACAAGTAATGTTCGCTCTGCAACTTCAAAGTGGCCCGTCCACCTGTGCTCTGACCACTTTGCTTGATGACTCTCAGAAGAACCCACTCAGCTGTGTGTGAAATTCCTGGATCCTTACTGACTGGTTACAGAGGTTGCCTGTTGGGAGAGAACTTAGAGATTCGTTTTTAGTTGAACAAAAATAAAATCTACATTTCATAAAAGTGCTGGGCTGGCCTATGGATTGTAAATCTCTATTCTTAAAATGAGTTCCGTTGTCAAATCTAATTTGTTTGGGAAACCATGTGCCGGATTAATCAAAAATTTAATAACGCTTTTTGCCTCTTCTACTTTTACGGGAACCGCCTCAGGCCAGCCAGTGTATGCATCCACTGCGACCAAGAGGTATCGGAACCTATTGACCCTATCTAACATATCAGTGAAATCTATAATTTTCTTGCCCATTGGGGCAACTGGAAACTTTCCCTCATATGGTCGAATTGTTGATTTTACGTTAAATTGTGGGCATATTGAACATTCTCTTCATCATTCGTGGTTTCCCGCAGTGTTCTCAGGCCGTGGGCCTCTTCCAGAACGGCATCTAACAGACCGGGCGGGAGAACAGGTCTGCCGTCTGGGCCCGCCAAATTCCTTCAACTTTCACAGCCCCCCTTTTCCTTCCAAACTGTTTTTTCATGTGGAGAAGCTTCTTCTTGATCACAACCTATTCTTTCCCTGTCGTATCTTGGAAGAATTTCCTGAACCGTTTTCTCTGCCATCAACAAACTGAAACTTTGTTTATAACCTGCTGCCTTCCTTGCTGCCTGATCTGCCGCCTCATTACCTTTTCCCTCTAAAGAGTTCTCCTTGCCGTGACCTTTGCATTTTACGACTGTGACCTCCGCTGGTTCCACGAGTGCCTGTGTCAGTTGCCTCATCTCTACTTCATGTTTTATAGGTGAGCCTGATGCTGTGTTAAACCCTGCCATATTTATCCCTTCATGTGTGTGTGTGTTATGTGTGGTGCAGTTAAAATTTTGTCCATCCTGGTCTGTCTAAGTGAGGTCATGGTGAATGCTGCTGAGCTGACCAGTGATACCACGCTATGTGTTGTAAGTACCGTCAGAGCGTGACCCATCACTAAATGTGCTGTTTCTTGTAAAAAATTGCTACCCCTGCCACATGCCTTACACATGGTGGTTGCCTGTTTTCAATGGGGTCCAGTATTATACTTGCATCCATTTATACTTTCCTGTCACCCCCTTTTTTCTGAAAGAGAACACCATTTGCTGTATGTTCTCCTTCAGAAACATCCAAAAAGAAAGTATCTTTATAATCTGGAACTGCCAAATGTGCAGCTGTGCTGAATGCCTGTTTAAGTACAATGAATGCTTTCTCTCCCTCAGTTGTCCATGTTAACCGGGCCGTCAAATCACGCATTCCCTGTTCATTCACCATTGTACGTAGGGGCGTAGACTTTTCTGAAAATGCAGGAATAAAATGTCTATTATAGCTTGCGAGACCCAGAAATGACAACATTTCCTTTACAGTCTCTTATACCAATCATTCTGTTCAGCAGTAAGGTCAACCTGTGCAGCCACACCTTCAGGCCCAACACACAAACACGGTGATGTAATCATCCAAAAATTTCCTTCTAACTTTTCTCTAAACGCATCCTGATAGACCTCATTATTCCCACGGTCGTAAAATAGGGTGACATGATAGGGATCAACTGGCGGGGCAAAAGGACTTAGCATCGACAACCAGGTGAGGTCTCTGGCTCAAGTTCTCCCCCATAAATGTCGGCCCACACCCCCTGTTCTGGAGAGGGTGTCGGACTCATCAGCATTTGTCCCTTCACACCTTGGTGTGAAATACAGCAGTTCAGTTTCCGTCCGTTAGGAAATTGCACCACAAGACCTTTATCTCCACACAGAATTACTGCTCCTGTCCTCACAAGGAGATCTCGTCCCCACAGGTTGATATGGCAATGCGGTGAAATCAAAAAAGGGTGCAACACAGTCTGTTCGGCAAAAGAGTCACTAATGGCACAGAAAACGGCAGTCTCTCCGGTCTCCCTGAGAACCCCACAAGCTCGATGGTGTCAGATGAGATCGGCTCCGGTGATAAATTCCATGAGATGGTGGAACACTGCCTGGTACCTCCGGGTAGTTGTGATATGGACAGTCCCTTTGCCAATGACCATACCCTTTGCAGGCATGACACTGATCTCGGCCTAAGTACCCGCCTATCAAGCCGTATCCCTGCCCGCCGTGTCTCCCACACATGCCTCCCCTTGGACTGGCCCAATACGGGTTTATCGGAGCAAAATCTTGTTGCGGACATAACTGATCTGGCTGCACCTGCCGAGAAAACTGCTGAACCATCTGTTTCTCTTCCTTTTGTTTATCATTAAGCTTTTTCAGTGCTTCATCTAACTGTATTTTTAGGAGCTGTTCCTGCGCTGTCATCACCCCGTCTTTCTTTCCCTGTTGTTTAGCTTTATATATGTTAATGTGGTGAGAGAAATGTCTCTCCCAGACTTCCGCTGTGCTACCTGGGAGGTCAGGATTTCCTTCCATAGCTTCTTTTACTGATTGTGGAAGTCCTAAAGTTATGGCCTGACGGAATAAAGTGGTGTGCAAATTATCTGAGCCAGGATGGCACCTTGTGGCACACATCCATTCCTCTAAAGTCTCCTAATGCCAGCTGCATGCACAATGCTCTGTGTTAAACTAAAAAGGCTGGACATCCACTTGCCGCCTCCCTCTGCGGGTGGGGGCATCTTATCCACTAAACAATTGATGTCTGTAATTGCAAATGGAACATATACCGGTTCCTGTCCTCCTCTTTTCTGTATCAGAGGGGCCTGGAACTGAAACGGGCCCCTTACTCCGCGTGTGTATTCGTATTTGACCCGCCTCCTGTCAATGGTTCACCTCTATACTCACACTCACTCTCTTCTTTATCACTGCCATAAATCAATTTTACCTTCTCCTCCCTGCAGTCAGCCCTGGCAAATCCTCCTGAGGGATCAACTCTTTTTACTTGTTTTATTTGATTGCTAGAAGTTTTAAAAATATCTAATGTAGATTTCTGACTATCCTGTTTTTTAAATTTAGTTTGTTGCGAGGTTTTAGGGCGAACCACCTGAGCTTCCTCTCTAAATTCATTTTTTCCTAACTTATCTCCATCTCTTCCTGTCCCTGTTTAATCCTGCTGACCTGTCTCCAAAGTTCCCACACTGTTTCACGTAACTCCTGCAGTTCTTCATCTCTGTCCACACCTAACTGACCACTGTTATTAGTCAAAACTGGCAATTGATATGGGGGTGGGGAACTAGTAGTAGGTAATGATGGGTAAAGAGTGGTGTTAAGTGTCAATGTCTGATTTAAATCTTCTAATGGAGGCTTCTCGACATTAGGCACTCGTGTGACCCTCCCAGATCTGAAATAGTGCACCGCTGCACATGCCACAGCCACAACATGTATCCTTCGACGCCTCTCTTCTAACTCCTTACCCTGTTTTTGCCATGATTTCCCTGCTATAAACCCTAATTCCAGATGATCCTGTAACATAGTATGAATTTCTGACTCCCACTTACACAATGCTTCAGCTAAGTTAACCTTCACCTCTGGAGAGGGAAGTATCTTTTGCTTCTGAGTTTCCTTCCACAACTTTTTTATTGCATCCAATTCTCTTTCCCTGGCTTCTTTCATGCCACTCACCACCTGATCAAGAGTCCACTTCCACTGTTCTTCCACAGACCGAGGATAGGGAGAACATTCTCCCTGATCCCAACACGCTTTTCCACAATCCAGTTCCATCTTTAACTATGCTCCCAAGTGAGATTGAATGTGAATGACTCCAACGGTCAACTCAATGCCTCAGTGAAACAAGCTTCTAGATCAAACGTCTTTGATCCGGTTCCACTCTGGGGGTTAATTCCCAAGGACAAAGAGCCTTTTAATTCACGTTCACTCTGGCACTTTTCCAACCCACACAAAAACACAAATCTCGGGCGTCGGGAGTGTCCGTCCCGTCGACTGCGCTCCGAGTCCCAACCCAAATCTTTATGATATACAGTGCACTGCATACAGCAATACAGCACTGTACTAGCTCCGGTTTACTCTAACCGTTACAGCACTGTACTAGTTACGGTTTACTCTAACCGTCTATTCCCTGTTTTTCAACAGTACTTCCCTGTGTATTTCAACAGTACTTCCCTGTGTATTTCAACAGTACTTCCCTGTGTATTTCAACAGTACTTCCCTGTGTATTTCAACAGTACTTCCCTGTATATTTCAACAGTACTTCCCTGTATATTTCAACAGTACTTCCCTGTATATTCAACAGTACTTCCCTGTATATTTCAACAGTACTTCCCTGTATATTTCAACAGTACTTCCCTGTGTTTTACAACAACAGTACTTCCCTGTTTTTTCAAACAGTACTTCCCTGTATATTTCAACAGTACTTCCCTGTATATTTCAACAGTACTTCCCTGTGTTTTACAACAACAGTACTTCCCTGTTTTTTCAAACAGTACTTCCGGACTCTAACCGTAATTCCTGCAGTCAATATTTTTATATTTGTATCTGGAATTTATAACTAGGACACTTCAATCGACAGTGACGACAAATTTTTGGAAATAGCCAATCTGCAGAGCTTGATTAAACAGGTGTCTGCTTACCTTTTTATTAGGGATCCCTTGTCGTCAGTTGTCCTCCGAAGTGACCGTTGTTGAATTCCTTGCCTCAGATGACTTCTCTCTTCATCACGTCGGGGTCACCAAATTGTTGGATCGCAATACCTCCTGTATGTAGCTGCCGATCCGCGTGTTCGTTGAATGAAGACTTCGAGAAGTAAAGTACCAATTTCAAAATGTATTTGACAATAGAACCAATTCCAGATACAAATATTACAGAGCTCCGGGCCAGTTCATAACCCTAGCAACAACAGAGTTAATCGTCAGGGCATGAAGTCTGACAACCTAACTATCCCTTGGCCCAGTCTTTTATAGTCACACACATGCAAATTCACAATGTCCATGCAATCCCCCGCTGAGATGTCCTCGTCCTCTTCCTCCAGTCCCTTTGGTGTTGGTAGAGTTCTTCTTTTCCATTGTTTTCCCAGGTGGCCAGATCCCCATCTTCATGCAAATGTGATCATCATCAACCCCCCTGATATCCTGTTTACAATGAGTGTTTGACACCCCCTGCCTGACTGGCTCCTGAGATAACAGTAGATCAAACAACAATCCTGCAAATGTCTCTGTTCTTAATTACATTTAGTCTACCTTGCCTAACTTCTAAGGGAAGACAGGAACATATGGTGAAACACATAACAACAAGATAAAGACAATTCTCAACATAATCCAACGCGGGGGGTCATTTGTTCGTCTTCTAGTTTTTGACGGTAGATCCGCAGGTGTTTCAGAGTCTTGAGATCCGATCGCATCCATCTTGAGGAGTCGGTATTGATTACGCGCTTGTGGGTTACTTATAGAAGACAAAGGGATGTTTAATTCTGAGAGAGTATTTAAAAAATGTGTCCATCCGGGAGGTTCAGAACCCTCTGATTTTTTCTTTTTAAAAGGAAACAAGAGTCGTTTGAATAGATCGATCATGTGAGACCCTTTTACAACGTTGCCCCGGTACACAAATTCCCCTTTTGTATTCCAAACATCGTGACGGTCGGATAATTTCTTTAAGACGTATTCGGCGTTCTTGCGATCTCGCGGTGGGAGGCTCTGCAACACGTCGTCGATGATGCTATCGGACGTCCGTACGTCCGTCCCAGAATCTGCCTCTGCCTCCGTCTTTGTCAGATTCTCTGTCAGATTCTCTGTCTGATCCTGCTTCACAAAGGTCAGATATCTTTGCAGTAACGCGTTATATTTTTTAATTTTTTCATGAGAGCTCAGCCCCTGCTCGTTTAAGATGGCTCTCATCCTAGCATCCAAATCGTCCTCCGCGACATCTCTGATGGACTGGGAGGGTCGCGTCAGGCGGTTGAGTTGATGAGGGGTGACGAGAAACATTTTTTGGGCCTTTTTCAAAGTCATTTTCGTATCAATCCTCCGACGAGGTTCCCGATCAAAGGTACCACCGCTGAGAGGAGAGGTAAAAGAAATCCGCCCGTCTGCTTCTTTAGAACCTGTTGCTTCCTCTTTAAACTGGTTCTTTTATCAGCCAACAGTTTGATAATTTTTTTCTGTCTCTTCAGTTTTTTAAATTGAGAAGGAGTCAGGGGGACGTTTCCTTTTAGAAGATTTAAAGAAATCTCACACAGTGTCTGGATAAAATCCGGGGAGCTGTGAATAAGAATGTCTCTACGTTTCTTGGGTGTGGCACGGTACAGGGCCTTCAGCAGGGGTGCGTTTCTTTTTATACGCGCTGACATGATGATCTACGTCGACGCTCTGGGGATGTAAACGGCCGCTTGCTGGTGAGGAAGTACACCCGTCCTCAGTCTGTACGGATCTGGGCAGACGGGGGTGAGATCCACTATTAAATACCCGTGAGGGTCTTTTGTGGCGTCTTCAAAACTCTCCAAGAAAAATGTCTTTTGTGATGGAAAAATCTGATGAGCCAATATATTCATTTGTAGTTTATCCCGTGGGTTTTTAAACATGACCAAATAATTGCTGTTCAAACTGATGGTCCGACTGTGTTTACCCTGGTGAAACACGTTTTGAGTCAACATCATAACACTCATGTTTCTGTGGTGGCGATACTGTGTAAAAATCTTTACCACTTCAGGATGGTCAGAGGCTTGAAAAATAACATCGTCCAAAATAATCAAATGCTTTTGATCAGGAGGAAACAGTGTTTCATCTTCAAAAGAATCAGGCAGACCTTTGACAAATTTAATGTTTTTAATCATCTTTTGCAGTTCAGTGTACATAGGTTGAAAAGAGGTATAAATCCACACGATATTGTCAGGTACAACATTTATTACACGGTCACAGTTTTCTAATACATTTTTTACAAAATAGGTCTTTCCACACCCGCTCGGACCCACGATTAAACAAGAAAAAGGAAAGATAAACCTAGGATCAAATTCAATTTCCTGCATTTCTAATACCCGAAAGGCAGAGTTGTTCCGTCAGCAAAGAGTCGTCTTTTGTCATACACCACCCTAAATTTTTTATCAAATGACACATTTCTCAATGCAAAACCCTTTTTATCACGTCTGATGCTGTGTTGACGGATCTCGATCGTGTTTCCCTCTTGTTTATTACTCAGGTAACCCTCCACCAGCTCTCTGACACTGTCAAAGCTCACATGCTCACAACATTCCCGGGTCTGAGTGATACCTTTCACACGCATGACGACTTTCTTTTTATTTCGTGTTTGGTACGCGTAACTCTTGGGACCCGCCGCTGCAAACTCTTGAATGCTGTCACCATCCAGTTCATCCGTCAGGTCACCTAAATAGTTACCCAGCTCTAGAGGTTTCTCACCCTCTTTGACCAGATAGATTAAACTATCTGTGTCGATGTAAAACACTCTGTCTTGTAGTTTTTCCAGATAACTGTACAGCTTCAGTCGTGCGTGTGCTGTGGTGAATGCTGCAATAAAAACATTACTCTGTTTACCTGGGGGTTGAACGTACCTGTCGGTGTATTTCCACCTGATGAGAGCTCTGTTGCTGTGGAGAACGGAAAAGTATTCGACTTTGTATTTACCTGAAAACATGTAACTAAAGAATTCTTTAGGATCTGAGACAATGGTGGTTTTAAACAAATTATCTCTCTGTGCAAACTTTCCCCACAAACTGTTGAGACACAATTTAGCAACCTGTCTTTTCACAGGATTGGTCTCGATTTTGGCAAACCACTGTGTTGAACCCTTCTGTGGGGCAGGCAGGATCGTTGCACACTGCGCAGTAACCTTTACAAAAGTGGGTATAGGGGTGCTTAAAAGTCTTGTAACAATAATTACAGACTGACGACCCCAGGAAGGCTTTGAGATTTTTTATCCCATAATAGTGATTTTGTAGTAAAAAGAGAAACAACTGATTGGAACGATCAGAGAATTTTGTCTCATAATGTGAGAGGGGTTTACTGTGGCATGTTCTGTAAAACACAACAATTTTACGCCCCAGAATATTTTCAAATTTACCAATGTCACTGAAAGTGACGGGGGTCTCATCATTTAAACCAGCCTGATGCTGCAACTTCCTCGCAATATCAAGGCATTCTCTTTCAGTAAGTTTCGGGTAGATAACGTGAGCTAGACTGATGGCGAAGCAAAGCTGGTTGTCTCTGTTGTCTACGATAAATAAGTGACGTCTTTTTTTGTCAATGATTTCACAGTCTAGAGTTTTCTCCATCTTACGTTTGGCACCTCCTCCTGGGTTCTGCACCACGTGAAGGATGAATTCTATATTCTCATCCGATGAAATGATACCGTTTGACTGCACAATCCGATCTAGCATTCCATTAAAAGCCGGTAGAATATTTTCACCTTGTTCATCCACAGCAACTGTAACATGATTGTGTACGTTTTCACCCACCACCTCCAACTGTATTAAATCATTGCGACTACTATGTCGTCTGGCAACATCCACCAATTCGCTGATAACCCCTGTTACATCTCGATAGAATGTTGCAATGTCAGGCACATTTCCCCGAGTGGGAATGTTAAAGGAGCGTCTTGTTCTCCATGTGTTAAAATCATTAAAAAACCTCTCACCCCGCTCAGGAGAGAGATCGGATGGATTTTCTCCTAGCCCTCCTCCCCCTTGCTGAGGAGAAAGTTTAGGAGGGGCCATGTGTGTAAGGCGTGAGGGGCTGCTCTCTGACCCCCCTTCTCCTGGCCTCTCATCCTGTTCAGGAGGGGGGTTAGGAAGAGCCGATTGTGTCTCTGCTGAATCCGTCTCTGATCTGATTGTTACCGCGTGTAAGACATGATCACTTTGCGTGTGGAGAGCTGATGAAGGAGAATGATTTTCAAACTCTACTGCATTAACTGCATTAAGGTTTTCGAGGGCATCATTTATGAGTTGTAAGGTGTCAAGTTCTAGGACGTTTTCATTTTGCTCTGCTGGTTAGGGCTTTCGGGAGCATCAATTATCGCTTCTGTAAATTGTAAATTTATTGGAATGGAGATTGGAATTTCACTTAATTGATCAACAGCTATTTGTAAAGCATTCGGTACTTGATTAAAATATTCAACATTGAAATCCTCATCCATATCTTAAACAAAAGACAGAAAAAGGAAAAAAAAATTACAGCTTTTTCAACACTGTTTTAGTACACCTTTGGTTACAATTGGAGGAAACAATATACCGTATGACATTATTGAAAATCTCCAGCACTACCTTGTCTTGGGGGTGTTGGGAATGAATGTAGCAGCCTGTATCCCCCTCCACCCTGTCAAAGAGCGGTTCAGGAACGCTCTCGTGGTGCTCGTGCTGTTGTTGGGGATGATCGTTGCCCCCCGTATCCCCCTCCACCCTGTCGAAGGACGGTTCAGGAACGCTCTCGTTTAATCTCAACCCTGAATCTGTAATTAGATGAGAGATGAGTTATTATTTTTTTTATATATTATTATTATTATTAGTCAAGAAGATATAGTATAAAATATACCATCAAACAATCTCCTGACAATGTTAGACTTGTGTCTCTGGTTCCTACGTCTCCTTATCGGCCTCGCAGGTTCGAAAGGATCTGGTGAAAGGGAGAGTGGAGCTGCCGTGGGTGCCGCAGTAAGTACAGGGGTCAGAGTGGTACACGCTTGCCGTATTCTACGTCTCCTCGCAGGGGCAGAAGGTTCACGGGAGGGTGGAAAGGCCGTGGGAGTCACAGTGCTCAGAGAGGCGCACGTTTGAAGGTTCTGTTTTGATGGTTCTGTTTAGACAGAGGGGAAAATCGTTAAAATACAAATCATCAAAACGGCACATATTTTGTATATACTTCTAATCACAGATAAATATATTACCTTGTACAGTCGACTTCGGTCCTCCTGGCTGTCTCACACGTCTTCTGGAGAGTTTGTTCGTCTGCTTACTTGAGTCAGTCCCATGTTGAAGTGCCGAGGTTTCCCTCTCAATCTCAATTTCACCAATTTCAGTTACACAGCAATTTGTCCCCTGCACGGGGAGTGGGGTTTCAGAACACAGCAATGCTTTTACTGCTTTTTCAGTTTCTTGGTTGTCTTCGGATACCAATCTTTCAGCCCTGGCTAACAGATCTGAAAAATGTATCATAAAAAGTTATATTTCAGCAATCTATGAACAACTGAGCTGTTCATAAAAAACAAAACAAAACAAAAAAAAAAAAACTGAGTTAATCATTTAAAAGAAACTATACCAACGTCTGTTTGCGTGAGGGTTATTCCTTCAAACTCATCGGCGCTGACTTTAAAGATACAGAAAATTACACTTAAAAATCTAGAATAAAAATAGAACAACTTTCAGGTTAAAAAGATCACGGATTGCTTACCAGGATAAATTGGCATATGGTGAACCTCTACTGTAACTTCTAAAACACAGTTATTCGTAAATAGTAGTTAATCATTAATAGTTCATTCATTAATAGTTTTCTAAAACTATTTAGAAAACTACAGAGAAAAAGTTTGGGAAGAATTTGAGGCTTACCGGTAGTCATCTTTGCAGCCATCTTTGTTTGTTACACGCGCTCGCAGACGGTGAAGCTTCCGATGAAGTTCTGGAGGACTGAGCTAATGACTGTGAGATGATCATGTATATATTCGCTTTACAATGCTTGGCGAGAAGGAAAAAAAAAAAAAAAAAAGTTGATTGGCGCCGAAAAGTCTGATATTGACGATTGGACCAACTGGTGGTGATGTAACTCCCGTGGGGATACCTCCCTACACGGGAACTCTACCAAACAACAGGTTCAGGCGATATAACTCATGTTAGGAATGTTTTTCTCCAGGAGGGCCTCCAGGTCTCCACGGGATTTAAGCTTCTTCAGTTACACACCTCGGACACCGGAAGACAACGTAGGCCCCTAAATTTCTTACTTGAGGCCACCAACTCTTTTCTCTTTTCTTCTGAACCACAGTGTTAGGGTTCTAACAGTCTAACTTTCTCCAATAGTTTTCTCTTCTCTAGTTTTCACAAATGTTTCACAAAATGTTTGTTCTGTGGAAGGTTTCTGTTCTGTGTTGTTTCTTTCTTCACAGCCTTCTTCAGTCACACACACCATTCTCGGTTTGATCAGTTTCAACACACCCCAGTCATTGGAAGACATCGTAGCCGACAACATAGGCCCCTCACTGGAAGATTCTTCCCGCTGATAGAGAATCAGCTCCCCCGTCTTGTAACGGAACACATACCCAAAACTCCCTGTTTGACTATAAGGCTCCAAAGACCATTCTTGCTGCAAAGGCTCAGAAGGTGACGCCTGAGAACGCTGTACAAACACCGTGGATTTTTCAACTACTTTTCCACACAATTCTCTTATAACGGTCACAGCCGTCTCACCAATCACGGATGTAGAACTACTCATGTTGTCCACAGATGGCTATGCCAGGACTATGGCAAAACTGTTTTGTAACTGTTTTGTAACTGTTGCCCTTCCTTTTTAAAAAAAGGCGGGAAAGGGAGAAAGGCCGGAAAGGCAGGAAAGGGAGGTGGGGGGGGGGGAACAGATGTGGGCGGGTTCAGGGAAAGGTCAACCTGTCACTTTGACAAGAAGTACCCCATTTCTCTCTCTGCTGCTGAACTGACTTCAGTCACTGTGACCATCGAGCACAATAATAAACAGCAGAATCTTCGGTCTTCAGGCTGTTCATCTGCAGATTCAGCTGTGCTCTGTTGTTGTCTCTGGAGACGATAAACCGGCCTTTGACTGACTCAGAGTAGTACTGGCTGCTGCCATCATATTTGATATCACTGATCCACTCCAGTCCTTTTCCAGGAGCCTGTCTGACCCAGCTCATCCAGTAGCTGCTGAATGTGAATCCAGAGGCTGAACAGGTCAGTGTGTGAGATTCTCCAGGTCTTTTAACCACTGGTTCAGACTGGGTCAGAGTCTGAGCATCAACACCTGTTTAGAAGATGAAACATCAAGTTAATCAGCTGATGACAAAAATCAAAGTGTGTCAACAATCAGGATGAGTGAAGATCTTCACCTGCCCAGCAGATAGTTAGAAGCAGCAGTCCTGTCCTACAGTCCATCATGTTCAACTGTGTGTCCCCTCTTCTCTGTCCTCCTCTCTGCTCTCACATAAGTAGACGTGGAACACATCTGAGTTTTGCATCGACTCCTCCTCAGTAAACAACTGGATTTGATTGTGATGCCTCCTCCTCTTTGGATGATGTGAGCCTATGATCTCAGACTTTTTAAAACCTTTAAATTAATGGATCGTTAGTGGTCCAAGGACTAAGGACTAAGTGGTGCTTGTTATCAGTCCTATTCCAGCTGCTAATTCTGTTTTTTTTTTGTTTGTTTTTTTAATGCAGAAAGGCCTTTAGAACATCTCGAGGGAGAACTCTGAGATGTGGGAATTTAAACGGATTCCAGATTTCAGTCACTGACATTGAAGTATTTTCAGGCACGTAAAACAACTCTTTCTTCAATATTTAATCAATATTAATAAACAAGGACAGAATTTTGTCCATAAGTCTTCATTTGATCATGAATGTTTGGGTAACAATATTAAACACTGATATATGTTTAAAATTGTGACCTAGTGTGTGTTCTTTAAATTTTGGATGTATGTTGAGATTAACTGTTGTGATCATTGATGAAATTACTGAGTAACACATTTATTGTTGCTGCTCTGTCCTTGTGAAACTACTTCTCATATCCATGATTTTTTCTTGCAGAATATTGAGGCTAAAATGTTTAGGATTCTGTAAAAGCAGTTTTGAATATATTAAGTAATTTTAATGAATGTATCCGTATCAAAACTCTTCTATATTTTAATAATTTCTTTTAAATTGTTCTGTTCTAAAAGTATTGATCTAAAGCAACTTTCCTCAACATTTCTAAGTCAACCATGTTGAGGTGATTAATCATTCCTGGTGTAACAGCGCCCCCTCTGGTGATGATGTGTTGATGCTCTGAGGGGTTTTTGTTCAGCTCCACTGATGCTTTGTGTTATTGTGTCTCTGGCACAGTAATACACAGCAGTGTCTTCAGGCTGCACATTCACTCCATTTAGAGTCACTGTGTTGCTGGAAGAGTCTAAACTGATGCTGAACTTGTTCTTCAGGGACGCTTTGTAGCTTGGGGTGCATCCAGCACAATGGTATCCAATCCACTCCAGTCCTTTCCCTGCAGGCTGTCTGATCCAGCTTGTAACATAGCTGCTAACAGAATAAGAGACCTGACAGGTGATGGTCAGACGCTGACCTGGCTGCACAGTCACAGAGGCTGGCTGTGTCAACTGTTCACCCTTCACACCTGTGGATGAAGAGCAGAAGATTGAATCAGTGGACGTAGAGGGAACAGTCAGGGTGATCACACTGTCAGTGTCTCTGGCTCAGTCAGACTCACAGGATCCAGCTGCCAACAGCAGCAGCAGAGCTACAGAGAACATGGTTGGGATTGAAGCTGATCTGATGGGAGTTTCTCTTCTTCTGCTGCAGCTGACAGCAGGATGTCAAGTCTTTATAGCAGATGGACAGGAAGTTCCCTTTGCATAGAGAAGAACTCTGACAGGATATAAAAGAAGCACCAACTGTTCTGACCACAAAACACCAAACAGAAATCAGCTCAGTGTAGAAACAATGTTATGTTGTTTTATTTAACACTAAGTAGAAATATATAGGTAAATATTTCATTCTTATTGTAAATAATTACTTGTGATTTGGATATGAATCACTGAGATTAAGAGTAATCAACTAAATGTTTGATAGAATGTTTTTTTTGACATGTTTATGTTTAAGTTTCTTCGTTAAAAAAATCATATCAATTCTTCCTTACCAATAGGTATAGAAATTAGGTCAATTTAAACTGAAAAAAATGCGTGTGGTGGTGAAGGTGAGTACCGTATTTTCACAACCACAAGGCGCACCGTATTATAGGGCGCACCTTCAATTAACGGCGTATTTTAGAAATATTTTCATACACAGGGCGCACCGTGTTATAAGGCGCATAGCATAGAAACTGCGTAGTGCCTGTGGTTTCATGACGCATTCACTAGATCGAGCTGCGCTAAAAGGAATGTCAATGAAACAGTCAGATAAGTCAGTCAAACTTTATTAATAGAATACAAACCGGTGTTCTCACAACTCCATTCACTCCCAAAACGAATAAACAGCTGTTTTATTATTTTTCCCGAGTGACGTAGTGTTTTCGCGTAACACAGTTCGTTTAATAACAGCGAGTTATAACAGGCAGTGCAACATTTTTATCACAAGTGGATAGTGGAGTTTAATAAATCTTCGATTTAGCGCAACATTTTTATCACGTAGTACCGTTGCGGTAAATCAAACGTTAGTGCAAACACAATATACGGTAACTCGAACTCTCGAAGTAGTGCAGCAATAGCAATATAACAATAGCAATATAACAACGTTGTTCAAACGGTAATGTCCATATTCACAGTATGACCAGCCTTGTTAAGTTGTAAACACACAAAATAAACACGTAAAGCTCACTTTATCAGTTCATTCCTCATCCAGGAATCCCTCGAATTCTTCTTCTTCGGTGTCCGAATTGAACAGTTGTGCGAATACGGCGTCCAACATGGCCGGCTCCGTCTCGTCAAAGTCGTCATCAGGGTCGGTGTCGCTGGTGTTGTCTGGCATTTCAGTGACAATCCCTGCCTTCCCGAAAGCTCGGACCACGGTCGATGCCCAGGCATTTACGATCCACTGGCAGATAGTGACGTATGACGCTCGGTGCCGTCTCCCCGTCTTGGTGAACGTGTGTTCGCCGTTCGTCATCCACCGCTCCCACGCAGTTCGCAGTCTAGTTTTGAATGCCCCGTTGACACCAATATCTAGCAGCTGGAGTTCCTTTGTTAATCCACTTCTTGCTTTGTTTCCTCGGAAGCTCCGTTGAGTCTTCTTTACCTGGCGCAGGTCGTCTTGTTGCTTCCTCCACTTCCGCACCATTGATTCGTTCACGTTAAATTCTCTTGCCGCTGCTCTATTTCCGTGTTCAACTGCGTGACTGATAGCCTTCAGTTTGAACTCTGCGTCGTAAGCGTGTCTCTTGCAAGGAGCCATTTTGGGGTCTTTACAGACAGAAATGGTTTGGGACTGAATTTACTGCTGTTACCTCGGCCACGCCTACTGACTACGGTAGCCGCGATTAACCAATATTACCGTAATCCATACAAAAAGTGCTCCAGGTTAAAAGGCGCACCGTAGATTTTTTAGAAAATTCTAGGCTTTTAGGTGCGCCTTATAGTCGTGAAAATACGGTAATCTATCCCTGAGAGGTTCAGAACCAAACACCATGACCTCAGTTTTTCCTGAGTTAAGGAGGCGGAAATTTGAAGACATCCAAGACTTCATGTCTTTATGGCAGGTCTGAAGCTTCACTAACTGCTGTCTCCTCTTTTTTCATGGATAAATAAAGCTGAGTGTCATCAGCATAACAATGATGATAGTTTATGTTAATTAAATGAAGATGACTTTAAGGGAAATTTACAAATTAGTCATGTAGGCAGTTTACATTACTTTTGGTCAAAAACAGTTGTAAAAAAATTTGAAATAACTTTTAAAAGGCATACATTATTAAAACAAAGACAGTGTTCAGTGTTCACCTCAGCTCTTTGCAGCAGTAAATATGAGAAGTGTGTGTTTTTGTACAGCTGCTGAACTGACTTCAGTCACTGTGACTCTCGAGCACAATAATAAACAGCAGAATCTTCAGTCTTCAGGCTGTTCATCTGCAGATTCAGCTGTGCTCTGTTGTTGTCTCTGGAGATGATAAACCGGCCCTTGACTGACTCAGAGTAGTACTTCTTGCTGCCACTGGGGCTGCTGATAAAAGCGATCCACTCCAGTCCTTTTCCAGGAGCCTGTCTGACCCAGTTCATCCTGTAGCTGCTGAAATTGAATCCAGAGGCCGAACAGGTCAGTGTGTGAGATTCTCCAGGTCTTTTAACCACTGGTTCAGACTGGGTCAGAGTCTGAGCATCAACACCTGTTTAGAAGATGAAACATCAAGTTAATCAGCTGATGACAAAAATCAAAGTCTGTCAACAATCAGGATGAGTGAAGATCTTCACCTGCCCAGCAGATAGTTAGAAGCAGCAGTCCTGTCCTACAGTCCATCATGTTCAACTGTGTGTCCCCTCTTCTCTGTCCTCCTCTCTGCTCTCACATAAGTAGACGTGGAACACATCTGAGTTTTGCATCGACTCCTCCTCAGTAAAGAACTGGATTTGATTGTGATGCCTCCTCCTCTTTGGATGATGTGAGCCTATGATCAATGACACTTAACTTTGTCCAATTAATGATAAACCAGTGGTTCTAGTTCTGATTTGTGAGGTACCCCACACTTCACACTCAGCTGTTCTCAACCAGCTGCAAATTAATTTTTATTATACAAAAAGAATGTCTAAAGGGAGAATCATGAGATCGGGGATTTTCAATGGATTTCTGACATCAGATAGTCACTGATATTCAATTATTTTCCGTCAAGTAAAAAAAACAACTGTGTCTTCAAATATTTAATCATTTAAAAATAGATGCAATTTTGTCCATGAGTCATCAATTGATCATGAATGTTTGAGTGACAGTATTAAACACTGATCTTTGTTTAAAAAAATCATCAAATGGGTGTGTGCTTTTATTTTGAGTGAATGTTGAAATTAATTGTTGATATCATTGAAATTACATGGAAACAAATATATTGTTGCTGCATTATTCTTATGAAACAATTTTAAATACATGGGAACTTTACTTGTTGCATAATGAGATCAGAAGTTTAGAATTCTATGAAAGCAGTTATCATATATATTTTAGGTCATTGGTCTTTATATATTTGTGCAAAATCAATCCAACAATGTTTTCTTATTTTGTAATTCTTTTTTATTGCCATTATCCCTCAAATGTTTCCAACAGTTTTTATATTTGATTTAAATTCTGAAGTCTTTTTCTCCACCATTTTTCCTCAACATTTCCGACTCAATGTTGTTGTCATGATTCATTCCTGGTGTGACAGCGCCCCTTCTGGTGATGTTCTGTTGATGCTCTGAGGGGTTTTTGTTCAGCTCCACTGATGCTTTGTGTTATTGTGTCTCTGGCACAGTAATACACAGCAGTGTCTTCAGGCTGCACATTCACTCCATTTAGAGTCACTGTGTTGCTGGAAGAGTCTAAACTGATGCTGAACTTGTTCTTCAGGGAAGCTTTGTAATATGGGGTGTATCCAACACGATGTGCACCAATCCACTCCAGTCCTTTCCCTGCAGGCTGTCTGATCCAGCTTGTGTAATAGCTGCTGAGAGAATAAGAGACCTGACAGGTGATGGTCAGACTCTGACCTGGCTGCACAGTCACAGAGGCTGGCTGTGTCAACTGTTCACCCTTCACACCTGTGGATGAAGAGCAGAAGATTGAATCAGTGAACGTAGAGGGAACAGTCAGGGTGATCACACTGTCAGTGTCTCTGCCTCAGTCAGACTCACAGGATCCAGCTGCCAACAGCAGCAGCAGAGCTACAGAGAACATGGTTGGGATTGAAGCTGATCTGATGGGAGCTTCTCTTCTTCTGCTGCAGCTGACAGCAGGATGTCAAGTCTTTATAGCAGATGGACAGGAAGTTCCCTTTGCATAGAGAAGAACTCTGACGGGATATAAAAGAAGCACCAACTGTTCTGACCACAAAACACCAAACAGAAATCAGCTCAGGGTAGAAACAATGTTATGTTGTTTTATTTAACACCATGTAGAAATATATCGTGAAATCTTTAATTCTTATTGTAAATAATTGCTGATTAAGAGTAATCAACGAAATAGATAGAAAAATTATTTTGATACCGGTGTGTCAGTGATTACATCATGTTTCATATTAATATAAATATGTTTACATTTCTTACTTAAAAAATCTCCTTTACCAATAAAAACAGAAATTAAATATTAATAATACCATTAGTCAATTCGCCTCTGAATAAATGCTTTTATCATTTTCAATCTAATTAATTGAACGTCTGATGTCACTGATTTGACTGTCAGTTGTTTTTGTCTTTTTACAGTAAAACAGGATATTTTATCACAGACCAGAACGAGACATCCTAGGAGAGACACCTGAGGGCCCCCTAAAGTAACAAGTGAGGGGGAAGAAAAAAAATTGTAAAGGGATCTCTTAAATCTGCTGAACTGCAGCAGGGAGTTCAGGAAAATGAAGACAATATTGGAGTCACCATAGTCCATTTTCTAATACTTTGGGTAGAGAAGATAGATTACCTGAGGTTAATTGTGAAAAAATATTGGAGCATTGCAGGTAAAAACAGTTGGAGAGAGTGGTGGTGGATTAATGAGAAATAAGAATTGTTCCATTTCAAAGAAGATGACTTTCAGGGAAAATTACAAATTAGTCATGTTGGCACTTTGCATTTTTTTTGATCAAAAGCAGTCGTAAAATAATTTAAAATAACATTTAAAAGTGAGGTCATTAACAATATAAAAGGCATTCATAATAAAATAAAGACAGTGTTCAGTGTGGAGTTCTGCTCTTCACAGCAGTAAATATGAGAAGTGTGTGTTTTTGTACAGCTGCTGAACTGACTTCAGTCACTGTGACCATCGAGCACAATAATAAACAGCAGAATCTTCAGTCTTCAGGCTGTTCATCTGCAGATTCAGCTGTGCTCTGTTGTTGTCTCTGGAGATGATAAACCGGCCTTTGACTGACTCAGAGTAGAACTGGCTGCTGCCACTGCCGCTGCTGATAGCACTGATCCACTCCAGTCCTTTTCCAGGAGCCTGTCTGACCCAGACCATCCAGTAGCTGCTGAATGTGAATCCAGAGGCTGAACAGGTCAGTGTGTGAGATTCTCCAGGTCTTTTAACCACTGGTTCAGACTGGGTCAGAGTCTGAGCATCAACACCTGTTTAGAAGATGAAACATCAAGTTAATCAGCTGATGACGAAAATCAAAGTCTGTCCACAATCAGGATGAGTGAAGATCTTCACCTGCCCAGCAGATAGTTAGAAGCAGCAGTCCTGTCCTACAGTCCATCATGTTCAACTGTGTGTCCCCTCTTCTCTGTCCTCCTCTCTGCTCTCACATAAGTAGACGTGGAACACATCTGAGTTTTGCATCGACTCCTCCTCAGTAAAGAACTGGGTTTGATTGTGAGGCCTCCTCCTCTTTGGATGATGTGCGTTTATAATCTGAGACTTTAAATTTCATCCAACTAATAGTGCACCAGTGGTCCCAGTACTGAGTTCTGAGGTACCCCACATTTCACACCAACCAGTTCCAATCAAGCTTCAAATGAAAACTGTTGGAGAGAAAGCCCCTTAGAACATGCCCAGGGAAAACCCTCATTTTATTGTAACGTATTCCAGATTCCATGCAGTCACTGACATATGAGTATATTCTGCATAAAACCTTTCTTCAAATACTTAATTTACATCATTAAATAAAGATACACTTTTTTCCATGAGTCATCACTTGATCATGAATGTTCAAGTGAGAATATAAAACACTGATCTATGTTTAAAAATCTTGTATGAGTCTCTGCACTTTTAGTTGATACATGTTAAAATAAGCAATTGAGATCATCAAAGAAATCACTGAGAAACAAATGTATTATTGCTGCTGTGTCCTTATGGAACTATTTCACATTGTAAAATTTACTTGCAAGATAATGAGGAGATCAAAGGTTACTGATTCTGGAAAAAGAGTCATCATGAATATTATAAGTAATTAGAAGTTGTCCATTTGTGCAAAAGCAATCCAAAAAATTTTTTTTATAGTTTGTAATGCTGTAAACTTAGGTTTCATATTGCCTTTAAATATTTCAGATTAAAAAATATTTATCTTAAGCATGATTCCTCAGTATTTCTGACTAAACCCTCAACATGTTTGGGTGCCTAATCATTCCTGGTGTGACAGCGCCCCCTCTGGTGATGTTGTGTTGATGCTCTGAGGGGTTTTTGTTCAGCTCCACTGATGCTTTGTGTTATTGTGTGTCTGGCACAGTAATACACAGCAGTGTCTTCAGGCTGCACATTCACTCCATTTAGAGTCACTGTGTTGCTGGAAGAGTCTAAACTGATGCTGAACTTGTTCTTCAGGGAATCCTTATAATATGTGCTAGATCCAATACCATTTCCAATCCACTCCAGTCCTTTCCCTGCAGGCTGTCTGATCCAGCCTGTCCAGTAGCTGCTAACAGAATAAGAGACCTGACAGGTGATGGTCAGACGCTGACCTGGCTGCACAGTCACAGAGGCTGGCTGTGTCAACTGTTCACCCTTCACACCTGTGAAACAACAAAGAAAATGCTGATTATAAAATCACACTCAAACAGATCAACTGCTGACTTTGACAAATGCACAGAGAGAGACTCCCATCCAGCTGCCAACAGCAGCAGCAGAGCTGCAGAGAACATGGTTAATGTTGAAAGTCAGGTGCAGAGAACTCCACTGACAGTCTGATGTGATGGTTTTATAGCTGAGGAACAAAGAAGAACTCTGAATTTGCATAGAATCAAACATGTGAAGCATCACTGTTGACCAAATAGAGCCAATAGGAGAGTGGAAACCTCCAGTCAAATCATGTTTTACATATAAAGGTCTGCTGTTAGTTACCTTATTGTAACCTTTTAAAATATTCATGAAATTCCTGTTTAAGGTTTTGTGGAAATTTACTATGAAATCTACTGTGAAACTTACTGTGTAGCACAAGTTTATCATCTAACTTTGAATCACAAGAACTGACTTATGCATATACTGAAGAATGTGCGTACGTGCAGGCATTTAATCACACTTCTTGGTGCCACTTTGTGACTGGCTCATGAGGTACCGGAACTTACACAGAACATAATCATTTAAGGTAATAAGATGGCGTCGTCAGTTCATCATATGACCATTTGAGCACTGTTGCTAACTTTTCTGCTGAATATAAACCAACACCCAAAAAGGTCCAGCACTTTTTTTATCTGTTGGCAGACGGAGAATGTTTCTCTCGTATTGTGAAAAGGACAACAAATGTGTCTAATAAACTTTTTACTGAAGATCACGGATTCTCTGGTCGTTTCACGGTCCGAACCTACGAAGCAGATTTGCAACAGTTTCTTCCTGTTAAAGGGGAGGTTTTCCTGCCACTGTTGCTAGTTAGGGTCAGGCCCTGGGATTCTGTAAAGTGCCTCAAAACAATTTAGAATGTAACAGATGGTATATAAATAAAGATTGATTGATTGGTTGATTGATTGGTTGAAATAAATCTCACTTTAACTTGGATGTTTGTATTTGTTCCTGTCTTAACTTTCAACAGTAAAAAAGGATATTGCATCATAGACCAAGAATGAGTCGTCCCAGGACAGACACCTGAGGCCTCCCAAAAGAAACAGTGAGAAAGACAACAAAAAATCCAAAAGAGAGCTATGAAATGTATTGAACTGCATCAGGGATTCCAGGGAAATAGAAACAGTTTTGCAATCACCTTAGTCCATTTTAAAATAGTTTTGATAGTTTTGATAGAGGTTAATTGTAGCTGAACAAACATAGGACCATTGCAGGTGAAAAGTGATTGGAGAGAGAGCTGGTGGGTGAAGGGGTAAAAATGTCAATGCTTAAAACCCTGAGTTCGCTGAGTCTCAGCCTTAACCAGCCAACAGCAAAGGCCATGTGTGTGTATTCATAATGTTTAAGCTATTATTCCTCATATATTCAACCCAAATCGTCAACGCTAATCATCGTAGCTCTGATCCATTCAAGCATGTACTGGTGTATTGTGTTGTATTGTATTGTGTTATTTTTGGCTGAAAATAGTTAATGAATTATGTGAATTTATGAGATTTATTAAAAATAAAAAGGGAATATAATAATATGAATTTAAAATGCCTAAAATAATACAATAGTCTGTGTGCAGTTCTGCTCTTCACAGCAGTAAATATGAGAAGTGTGTGTTTTTGTACAGCTGCTGAACTGACTTCAGTCACTGTGACCATCGAGCACAATAATAAACAGCAGAATCTTCAGTCTTCAGGCTGTTCATCCGCAGATTCAGCTGTGCTCTGTTGTTGTCTCTGGAGATGATAAACCGGCCTTTGACTGACTCAGAGTAGTACTTGTTGCTGCCATCATAGTAAATAAGACTGATCCACTCCAGTCCTTTTCCAGGAGCCTGTCTGACCCAGTGCATCCCATAGCTGCTGAATGTGAATCCAGAGGCTGAACAGGTCAGTGTGTGAGATTCTCCAGGTCTTTTAACCACTGGTTCAGACTGGGTCAGAGTCTGAGCATCAACACCTGTTTAGAAAATGAAACATCAAGTTAATCAGATGATGACAGAAAAGTCTATCCACAATCAGGTTGAGTGAAGATCTTCACCTGCCCAGCAGATAGTTAGAAGCAGCAGTCCTGTCCTACAGTCCATCATGATCAACTGTGTGTCCCCTCTTCTCTGTCCTCCTCTCTGCTCTCACATAAGTAGACGTGGAACACATCTGAGTTTTGCATCGACTCCTCCTCACTAAACAACTGGATTTGATTGTGATGCCTCCTCCTCTTTGGATGATGTGAGCCTATGATAAATTAGATTTTTAATTTTGTCCAATTAATGATGTACCAGTGGTCCTAGTTCTGATTTGTGAGGTACCCCACACTTCACACTCAGCTGTTCTCATCCACCTGCAAATTAATTTTAGGATACAAAAAGAACGTCTAAAGGGAGAATCATGAGATTGGAGATTGTCGGTGAATTCGTCATATCAGACAGTCACTCATATTTAAGTATTTTCTTTAGAATAAAACAAACTGTGTCTTCAAATATTTAATCATTATCAAAAAATAAAGATTTCTTTTTTCCATGAGTCATCATTTGATCCTGAATGTTTGAGTAACAATATTAAACACTGATCTTTGTTCAAAATCGTGTTCTGTGTGTGTCCTTTTATTTTGGCTGAATGCTGAAATTAACTGTTGAGATCATTGAAATGAGAAACAAATATGTTGTTGCTGAATTATCCTTATCCTTAACAATTTGTCATACATTGAAATTCTCTTGTTGCATAATGAGATCAGAAGTTCAAAAAGCAGTCATGTATATTTTAGGTCATTGGTATTTATATATTTGTGCAAAACCAATCCAAAAATGTTTTCTCATTCTGTATTTCTTTTTTACTACCATTACCCCTTGAACGTTTCCTACAGGTTTTATATTTCATTTAAATTCTGGGGAAAAAATCTTCTCCAGCATTTTTCCTCAACGTTGTTGTCATGATTTATTCCTGGCATGACAGCGCCCCCTCTGGTGATGATGTGTTGATGCCCTGAGGGTTTTTGTTCAGCTCCACTGATGGTTTGTGTTATTGTGTCTCTCTGGCACAGTAATACACAGCAGTGTCTTCAGGCTGCACATTCACTCCATTTAGAGTCACTGTGTTGCTGGAAGAGTCTGAACTGATGCTGAACTTGTTGTTCAGGGAATCTTTGTAGTAGGTGGTTCCAGTATTTTCCTGTCCAATCCACTCCAGTCCTTTCCCTGCAGGCTGTCTGACCAAGCTTGTCCAATAGCTGCTAACAGAATAAGAGACCTGACAGGTGATGGTCAGACGCTGACCTGGCTGCACAGTCACAGAGGCTGGCTTTGTCAACTGTTCACACTTCACACCTGTGAAACAACAAAGAAAATGCTGATTATAAAATCACACTCATACAGATCAACTGCTGACTTTGACAAATCCACAGAGAGAGACTCACATCCAGCTGCCAACAGCAGCAGCAGAGCTGCAGAGAACATGGTTAATGTTGAAAGTCAGGTGCAGAGAACTCCACTGACAGTCTGATGTGATGGTTTTATAGCTGAGGAACAAAGAAGAACTCTGAATTTGCATAGAATCAAACATGTGAAGCATCACTGTTGACCAAATAGAGCCAATAGGAGAGTGGAAACCTACAGTCAAATCGTGTTTCACATGTGAAGGTCTGCTGTTAGTTACATGATTGTAACCTTTTAAAATATTCATGAAAATCCTGCTCAAGGTTTCTTCCTGTTAAAGAGGAGTTTTTCCTGCCACTGTTGCTGATTGGGGTCAGACCCTGGGATTCTGTAAAGTGCCTCGAAATAATTTCGAATGTAACAGATGCTATATAAATAAAGATTGACTGAAATAAATCTCACTTGAACTTTGATGGTTGCATTTGTTCCTGTCTTAACTTTCAACAGTAAAAAAGGATATTGTGTCACAGACCAACAATGAGTCATCCCAGGACAGACACCTGAGGCCTCCCAAAAGAAACAGGTGAGAAAGACAACAAAAAATCCAAAAGAGAGCTACGACATTTACTGAACTGCATCAGAGATTCCAGGGAAATGGAGACAGTATTGGAGTCACCTTAGCTGATTTTTAAGAGTTTTGATAGAGAAGATGGAGGGTAATTGTTGCTGAACAAAGACTGGACCATTGCAGGTTAAAACTGATTGGAGAGAGTGATGGTGGGTCAATGAGAATTAATACATTTTCTGTTGATCGATCAATCAATCTTTATTTGTATAGCGTCTGTTACAATCAAAACTGTTTCTCGGCGCTTTCCAGAATCCCAGGGCCTGACCCCCAACAAGCAACAGTGGCAAGGAAAAACTCCCCTTTAACAGGAATAAAGCTTGTGCAGGACCAGGCTCATGTAGGGGGACCCTCCTGCAGATGGCCGGCTGGGTAAAGAGAGAGGAGAAGAGGGGAGGACAGGTAGAGGAGAGAATAGGTAGGAGAGGAGAGGAGAGAATAGGCATAGATCATA
Organism: Takifugu flavidus; assembly: GCF_003711565.1. NCBI lineage: Eukaryota > Metazoa > Chordata > Actinopteri > Tetraodontiformes > Tetraodontidae > Takifugu > Takifugu flavidus. The sequence goes on along the minus strand of NC_079537.1, from coordinate 6,187,189 downwards.
GAAAATACACATAGAAATACATTATATTCAGTAAAGTAAGCTGCCGGTAGAGTCAAGTTGAGTGGGTCAGTGGGGTCAGAGGTCACTATGCAGCTCTGAAGGCGCGATACCTGTAGATAAATACAGAAAGGGGGGGAGAAGCAAAAATACTACACAAGAAATAAGAGCAGAGGAGACCATTTCCCAGTGGGGTGACAGATACCTGTCAGGTGATCATGTTTCTGAAGCCCGGCAACCTTGGCCTATTAGACGATTAGACGACCCCTTAAGTATGATAATTTGTCTGTCTAGGATGATAACTGGAACTACAGAATTAGTAACAATAAGCTTTTTCAAAGAGGTAGGTTTTAAGTCTGATCTTAAAAGTAGCGATGGAGTCAGCCTCCCGTACCTGGACAGGGAACTGGTTCCATAGCAGGGAGGCCTGGTAGCTAAATGCTCGGCCCCCCATTTTACCTCTAGAGACTCTGGGGACCACAAGTAGACCAGCATTCTGAGAGTGGAGCAGTACATTGGGATGATAAGGTGTCACTAGCTCCTTCAGGTAGGATGGAGCTAGGCCTCTGAGGACCTTGTAGGTCAGAAGAAGAATTTTAAAAATTATACTAAATTTAACTGGCAGCCAATGAAGAGACGCCATTAAGATTAAGATTAAGATTAAGATGGACTTTATTCATCCCCGTGGGGAAATTGAGTTATAGTAGCAGCGTATGCAGAGTAAAGAGACAGAAAAAAAAATAAATACAGATAAGATTAGAGTGTTATAAGCATATATACATACAGCATATATTATAAGCATATATATAATATATACATAATATAATATATACATATTATAAGCATTATAAGCATATATACATAAATATAGAATAAATTAGAAATAAAATTACAGCATAAACATTACACAATTATTGTTGAGTTGGTTTGAGTGAATTATAGAGTTTAATGGCGGACGGCAGGAATGACTTCCTGTACCGTTCCTTAGAGCAGCGAGGCTGCAGGAGTCTGTTGCTGAAGCTGCTCCTCAGTTTGTCCACTGTGTTATGGAGGGGGTGGGAGGGACTGTCCATGATTGTCCGCAGTTTCAACACCATCCTGTCCCTCACCACCTCGTCCAAGTTATCAAGTCTACAGCCAACAACAGACCCTGCATTACAGGAGTTACGTGATCCCTTTTGTCACTACCTGTCAGAACTCTGGCTGTAGCATTTTGGATCACCTGGAGGCTTCTTAAAGAGGTGTTTGGACACACTGATAATAAATAATTACAATAGTCCAGCCTGGAAGTAACAAATGCATGGACTAACTTTTCAGCATCATGCTGCGTCAGTAGTTTCCTGATCTTTGTGATGTTCCTCAGGTGAAAAGGGGCACTTCTAGAGACTGTTTTAATGTGTGAGTTGAAGGAGAGATTTTGATCAAAGGTTATTCCAAGATTCCTCACAGAAAGACTAGATGTCAATGAGATACCAACTAGAGTGATCATGTGATCTAATCTATCCCTGAGAGGTTCAGAACCAAACACCATGACCTCAGTTTTTCCTGAGTTAAGGAGGCGGAAATTTGAAGACATCCAAGACTTCATGTCTTTATGGCAGGTCTGAAGCTTCACTAACTGCTCTGTCTCCTCTTTTTTCATGGATAAATAAAGCTGAGTGTCATCAGCATAACAATGATGATAGTTTGTTAATTAAATGAAGATGACTTTAAGGGAAATTTACAAATTAGTCATGTAGGCAGTTTACATTACTTTTGGTCAAAAACAGTTGTAAAAAAATTTGAAATAACTTTTAAAAGGCATACATTATTAAAATAAAGACAGTGTTCAGTGTTCACCTCAGCTCTTTGCAGCAGTAAATACGAGAAGTGTGTGTTTTTGTTCAGCTGCTGAACTGACTTCAGTCACTGTGACTCTCGAGCACAATAATAAACAGCAGAATCTTCAGTCTTCAGGCTGTTCATCTGCAGATTCAGCTGTGCTCTGTTGTTGTCTCTGGAGATGATAAACCGGCCTTTGACTGACTCAGAGTAGTATGTGCTGCTGCCATCAGAGTAAATAAGACTGATCCACTCCAGTCCTTTTCCAGGAGCCTGTCTGACCCAGACCATGTAGGAGCTGCTGTGAATCCAGAGGCTGAACAGGTCAGTGTGTGAGATTCTCCAGGTCTTTTAACCACTGGTTCAGACTGGGTCAGAGTCTGAGCATCAACACCTGTTTAGAAGATGAAACATCAAGTTAATCAGCTGATGACAAAAATCCAAGTGTGTCAACAATCGGGATGAGTGAAGATCTTCACCTGCCCAGCAGATAGTTAGAAGCAGCAGTCCTGTCCTACAGTCCATCATGTTCAACTGTGTGTCCCCTCTTCTCTGTCCTCCTCTCTGCTCTCACATAAGTAGACGTGGAACACATCTGAGTTTTGCATCGACTCCTCCTCAGTTTCATTTGCGCAGCATCAGTTTGAGTCTCACTTTTTAGAGTTTTTCTCAAAACAAATGTATTTTTATTTACTAGATTTGAACTGATTTTGACCTTCTCACTTGTTGGAAAAATAACTTTCGTGCCAAATTAACAGTACTCTATTTTCTGCATTGAAATTATTTTAATTATGACATTTTTTTGTATTATTTTAAAGTAAATATGAATAGAAATGAAATGAAAAACCACATTAACTTTCACACTGAGACATCTGACTTTGTGTGTTCTGCTGCCACCTTTTGGTCTAAATGTAGAAATAACCTGTGGAATTTCAGAAAAGCCTCTCTGCTCTCTTCAACCAGTGTGTTTGGCACAGTAATACACAGCAGAGGCCTCCTGATTTAGACTGAACAGTCTCAGATACTGTTGATGATGTCTTTACTTATTTCTATACATCATTTCACACTACCGGCATAGTCGTTACTGCTGGTATCAGTGAATCCTTCACCGATCCACTCCAGTCCTTTTCCAGGATCCTGTCTGATCCAGTTCATACTAGACCTACGGTAAATGTGAAGTCAGATCTCCTTCAGGACGGATGGAGAGTCTCCAGTGATTTTTAATGACCGAACTGGAAGGAATGGACTGGAATGACTGAACTGGAAACATGCACTGGTGTGTTCTTGCTTAGGTTAGACACTGAATGTTCTTATTTAGTCATCATCCAAGCACTGACTGCTCATACTGAGTTTTGAGCGACATGTTTGCGTTTTGTAAAGATAAGTTGTCTGCTTTGCCTCTGAAGCCTCAGGAATAGTTTGCTCTGGAAACACATGATATGTATAGGATGGACCTGGACAGAAGTAAAAACTGAATATTAGCATTTGGCAGAGACCATAAGGCATCATTTCAAGTCCAAACTGCTCCAGTTGGTGAGTGTTCAGGTACCTTGGAGACCAGAGACGGTGCTACTGCAACTGATGCCCCAAGCAACTAATGATTGGGTTTAATTCACTACTACGTATATTCTGGGCTGCATCTTCTGGTCCTCTGTGTCACTTTCTTGGCATGAGCACACATACAAGTACCTTCTGAGCAAAAGCTCTAATTTTTTTCAAAGTTCAAAGTTCAAAAACTCCTGTCAACATGAGTCAAAAATGAATATATTTTATTTTGATAATAGTTTCTCATAGTTAAATTAAGATGACATTCAGGGAAAATTGCAAATAATTCATGTTGGCAAAAAATGTTATGTTTTTGATTGTACAAAATAATTATTAAATCATTAATCTTTCAGGTAATTTAACAGTAAAAAGGTAAATTAAAAATTAAAAAGCAGAAAATAATAGATCAGAGTATTCAGTGTGCAGTCCTGCTCTTCACAGCAGCAAATATGAGAAGTGTGTGTTTTTGTACAGCTGCTGAACTGACTTCAGTCACTGTGACCATCGAGCACAATAATAAACAGCAGAATCTTCAGTCTTCAGGCTGTTCATCTGCAGATTCAGCTGTGCTCTGTTGTTGATAAACCGGCCTTTGATTGACTCAGAGTAGTACTTGTAGCTGCTACCGGTGCTGATATAAGCGATCCACTCCAGTCCTTTTCCAGGAGCCTGTCTGACCCAGTGCATCCAGTAGTCACTGAATGTGAATCCAGAGGCTGAACAGGTCAGTGTGTGAGATTCTCCAGGTCTTTTAACCACTGGTTCAGACTGGGTCAGAGTCTGAGCATCAACACCTGTTTAGAAGATGAAACATCAAGTTAATCAGATGATTACAAAAATCAAAGTGTTTCAACAATCAGGATGAGTGAAGATCTTCACCTGCCCAGCAGATAGTTAGAAGCAGCAGTCCTGTCCTACAGTCCATCATGTTCAACTGTGTGTCCCCTCTTCTCTGTCCTCCTCTCTGCTCTCACATAAGTAGACGTGGAACACATCTGAGTTTTGCATCGACTCCTCCTCAGTAAACAACTGGATTTGATTGTGATGCCTCCTCCTCTTTGGAGGATGTGTGTTCATGTCGTCATTTCGTCCCACTGATGGTTTTACAATGGTCCAGTAATCAGTGGTCTGAGGTTTTTTTCAGAGTAAATGTGTCCTGACAGTTGCTCTAAAAACAGTTAGAGTAGATATTAAACTTGCTCAGTCTTTACAACCAAAAATCTCCACGTGCGTGTTGCAAGCCGACGACTCCTAAGTCATGACTCCACATATTTTGACGTGGAGCAGAATTTAGGAAATCAAGACGCGAGCTGACTGAAGAAGGAAGTAGGTGTGAAGAGAAACACGCATGTTCATGCTGCCTCCAGGGTTCTCTCCAAAGTCTTTTATCTTATTTTTAAAAAGGCTCTCAAGACCACCATTCCTGGCTCTTATTGTATGTCCTCTTCCAAGTTGTGTGTTGTGTTTGCTGGTTGTTGGCATGTTTCTTCTTGTCATTCTTCATTTTTCTTCGATCACTTGTGATCACATGATATTTCTGACTTGCAGGACGAGAATCTGTATGTATGGTTTGCTACGTTGAGGTTATCGGAGCACACTTCAAACATTATGAACAAAACAGTAAATGCCTGATTTCTTATCCTCAATCTTTATCTCCAACAGATAAAATAAATCTCTTCAGAGATAGAAAAACCTTATGTGTCTGCCCCACTTTAGGTGTGGAGATCTCTCAGGATTCCAGACACTCGGTGAGTCAGAAAGATTTTCACTGAAGTAAAGAAACTGTCTTTAAATACTTTATTTATATTGTAATATAAAGATAGGCTTTTGTCCTTGAATCATCAATTCACCAGGAATGTTTTGATATTAATATTAGACACTGCTTTGCATTTTAAATTCTTCCTGAATTAATGCAATTGTGTTTTAAATTTTGGGCGTGTGTTTAAGCAGTTCGATCAGATCATTGATTAAGTGATTATCCGATATATTCTCAAGGAGATATTTCATATTTATGCAAAATTCTCTTGTAAAATAAAGAGATTGTTGTTGGGTCACTGACAAGCAGAAATGAATTGAAATGCAAAATTCAGACACGGGAGAAAGGAACAGATTCTTTCACAACTTTATTGAGCACAGGAGGCCTAACAAAAGAGTAGCTGACTCCAGAATCCAAAGAGGATCTCTTGTTTGATGCAGGACAAGTCTGGTAGGATGCTGAGCAGGGACGGGTGATGCCAGCACAGCTGCGGACAGGTGAAAGAGAGCACAGGTGAGGAAAAGACCACAAAGAATTTTCAGGCTACACGGAAGTGAGTGCTAAGCAGATACCACTGGAGTTTTCCAACAAACTAGCGCCGAGCACAAGGACGGACCGGCCTTTAACTAGCAGCTGACGAGACGATGAGCCACAGCTGCGCCAATATAGTGGCAGAAAAAGGCCCCATCACCACTCTACTCAGCAGGGAGGAAAAGCAGACACACAGGGGACGTGGGAAAGACAAAACCAAGGACAATTATAGGTTTAGAATGTTATTAATGGAGCATTCTCCAAGAGTCAAGGAGATTAACATTTGAGTCATTGAATTGATTTATATTTTAGGTCACACCATTGATCGTTCTATATGTTATATAGAGGGCACTCAAAAATATATTTCTTATTTTTAACTGAGCTCATCTTTGTGTGAAAAAAATCCCTAAAAAGTTCTCCATAGTTTAAATGTTTTACTTGGAGTCTTCTCATGAAAAATGAAATGCTGGAAATATTTTGAAAAACTTTAAGATTGTAATTCAGTTTTTGAGAAGGAGGCACATTTGTTGTCTGTGGAGGTTTTTGCACAGCTGTTCCTCTCTCTGGAGTCACTGTGGTTGTCGAGCGCAGAAGAAAACAGCAGAATCCTCTGCTGTCAGGCTGCTGATCTGCAGGTACTGAGTGCTGCTGGACACGTCTTCAGTCATCACGTAACCACTTTTGAAAGAGCTTCCATAGCTAGCAGAGTTTGAACCTGCGTTCATCAACCCGATCCACTCCAAAGCTTTCCCTGGTCTCTGTCGTATCCACTGGATATAGTAGCTGGTCATGTCAAACCCTGAAATGGTGCAGGACATCTTCACTGTCTCTCCAGGTCTTTTTACTTCAGGCTGAGACTGATCCAGTCTTTCACTCCAAACACTGAAAGACAATAGAAATACACCCAACAACCAGGTCAAGCCCATTCTGGACCTGTCCACAGAAGTAACAGCAGCCCTGATGTTCTCACCGTGAACAGTGACAATGATCAGTAAACCTCTGATCACTGTGTTCTCCATTATGTGCTGACACTGCAGTTCTGTGCTCTGATCTGAGCAGAACTGTGTAAAACTGCTCCAGGCTCCTGTCACAAGTTCCTGCTGTTTTTATAGGACAGGGAGAGTTTGCATAGACGTCCCTCTCTGGGACATTTTCATAAACAATCCAAGAAGATCTGAAGAGAGACACTCAGAATCATTCATCATGAAATGTATCCATGGTGATCCATTATATGTTTAATGAACTTGAACCTGTATAAATTGTGTCACATGACTGTATTGATCACATTAGACTGAGCAGAAATGTAGACTTTTAAACATGTCTGCAGGGAGCGTTCTATATTCTAGAATTTAACCTGTAGTACATCTAATCACAGACAATCATCATCATCATCATCATCATCATCATCATCCCACTTGTTTGTTTCATCAATTCATCATTTTCTTTATGTTCTAAAATGTTTTTCTGCTGTTTGTTTTCATGGTTTGGAGATGTTTGTGCACCTCATCTGTGTCTGCAGCCTCCTCATTCTCTGCTGTCACAGAGTTACTAAAGTATGTTTGTGTCATTAAAACTTGTTCAAGGCATCATTTTGGTTAATGCCAGTGAGTCTGGAAGCTGGATGAGATCAAGTCAGTCAAAACGTGTGGAAACACAAACCAGCATTATCATCATCATTCTTCAGTGTTGAGAGTCCTCATTTCTTTCTCTCTCTCCGTCTGACTCTCTTGCTCAAACACACACACACACACACTCCTTTCCATATCTTTGTTTGTATTTAGAGACATAATTTATTTCAAAGCTTCCTACTCAATCATAACTATACCAACTCAGATTTACGATGGTAAGAACTGAATCTTATTTCACCATTTTTCCAACAGCATACAACTACTGATAATGCTTCATATCACTCACTCCTGCTTGTTCCTCCACTGAGGGTCGCAGGGGGACTGGAGCCTATCCCAGCTCAATGGGCGGAGGCAGGGTACACCCTGGACTGGACGCCAGTCAATCACAGGGCTAGCACATATAGACAAACAACCATTCTCTCTCACACTCACACCTACGGGCAATTTTAGAGTTTCCAATTAGCCTAATCCCCAATCATGCATGTCTTTGGACTGTGGGAGGAAGCCGGAGTACCCAGAGAAAACCCACGCAGGCACAGGGAGAACATGCAAACTCCACACAGAAAGTCCCTAATCAATCCCAATCGGGGATCGAACCCGGGGCCTTCTTGCTGTGAGGTCACAGTGCTAACCACCACACCACCGTGCCGCCCTAATGCTTCATATCCCATCAGCATTCCTCTTTCAATTACACTCACAATCCAACACAAACATATAGACAGGAACATATTTGTCCTATAAAGAACTTTCTTTTATAGCTATGGATAGAGCACCCATCTTGCGTTTTAAAAAATTCATATATTCTGTGAAAAATTAAAGTGCAGAGATGTGTGCAGCACAAATTTAATTTTGAACAGTAAAAATTTCTGTTATTTTTCAAACTTTAAATTCTGTTCTTCAATAAATTTTAACAAAGTTTCCCTATTAAAATGATCATTAAAAAAATAATAATTCTTTAAGGACAGGATTCCCTCTGTTGAAGCAGCACTGCAGCGAGAGAAAGCACCTGCCAGCTTGCGTCCGCCCCCTTGAGTTGAGGCAGAGTACTGCACGCCTCACCTGCTGGCTTTTCTCTGCACTCTGCTGTGCGATCAGCAGGAATATTTCTCTCACATGCATGTAAAGTTCATATTAGCGATATGTTGAGGAACAAAAATTGGCACACGTCATGCAACCCAGTTTGTAGTGGATCATGGAGTCAGACGTGGGGCACAATTCACCTCTGTCTCACCAGGGGTTTCTGCCCTGGATTTGATCGGTAAAACTCAAATTCAGCACTTTTAACTCAAGTAAATGGCAAAAATGTGTAGTCTTACTCTAAATGCATTTTTAACACGTCATTGGAAAATATTAAAATTTATTTATGTACACTTTCTTTTTTCTTTTTTTGGTCAGGGAGGCACTGTCCACATGTTTCTTGTCATCCAGGCTGTCTCTTCTCCACGTTCTCTGCTGGTTTGATGTAAAATCTTTGGTCATCGGCTCAACTCAGTTTTCATTCCCGTAGTCATAGTTTTAGATGTCATTTCTTTGCTCATCAGCGCTGTCTCTCTGCCTGCAGACCTGCCAACACCATCTGCTCCTGCTCGTCTCTCAGCCTAAATCCTGACTCATTGTGCTTCTTTTCCTGCTGGATATATTCACTGTGGTCCAGTTCAGTCTGATACTGTAATTGTTTTCCACCAAATTCCATAAAAGAACACAACTAAATCCAGACAAATGTTTGGGTCAATCTGTTCCTCCGAATTTAATTCATAATGCAAATAAGGTTGTGAAATCAGTTGAATTTTTGCAGGAAATCCTCAGGAGTGTGGTGATTAATAAAGTTGTCATTGTACCATTTTTTAACATAGTTTGTTCAGAAATAAGACAGCGTTCTGGTTAATTGTTTTTGCTCAAAGATTGGACCATTGCAGGTTAAAAGTAACTTGACAGAAAAATGCTGGATCAACAAGAATTTATCAACTGTTGTTGAAGTGAACTATTCCATAAGAATAATTTATGTTGAATGAAGGTAGACCCCCAATGTGGGAAGATTTCATCTAAAATATTTAGATACTCCAAAAAACCTCGAGGTCCATCAGTCAAAACTATGCATAATTTACCAATACAATGTAATTGAGCTACCAGAATATTGAATTATTTGAGGGGGAAATGTGATGTATTCATTACTGATGGGTTTAATAAATGCATAAACATATACATAGTTTGGAAATTATTAAAAAGTAAGGAGGTAAATTAAAGATATAAAAAGCAGAAATTATTAAAATAAAAACAGTATTCAGTGTGCAGTTCTGCACTTCACAGCAGGAAATACGAGGTGTGTGTTTTTGTACAGCTGCTGAACTGACTTCAGTCACTGTGCGTCTCGAGCACAATAATAAACAGCAGAATCTTCAGTCTTCAGGCTGTTCATCTGCAGATTCAGCTGTGCTCTGTTGTTGTCTCTGGAGATGATAAACCGGCCTTTGACTGACTCAGAGTAGTACTGGCTGCTGCCACCATAGTTGATAGCACTGATCCACTCCAGTCCTTTTCCAGGAGCCTGTCTGACCCAGACCATCCAGTAGCTGCTGAATGTGAATCCAGAGGCTGAACAGGTCAGTGTGTGAGATTCTCCAGGTCTTTTAACCACTGGTTCAGACTGGGTCAGAGTCTGAGCATCAACACCTGTTTAGAAGATGAAACATCAAGTTAATCAGCTGATGACGAAAATCAAAGTCTGTCCACAATCAGGATGAGTGAAGATCTTCACCTGCCCAGCAGATAGTTAGAAGCAGCAGTCCTGTCCTACAGTCCATCATGTTCAACTGTGTGTCCCCTCTTCTCTGTCCTCCTCTCTGCTCTCACATAAGTAGACGTGGAACACATCTGAGTTTTGCATCGACTCCTCCTCAGTAAAGAACTGGATTTGATTGTGATGCCTCCTCCTCTTTGGATGAGGTGCGTTTATAATCTGAGACTTTAAATTTCATCCAACTAATAGTGCACCAGTGGTCCCAGTACTGAGTTCTGAGGTACCCCACATTTCACACCAACCAGTTCCAATCAAGCTTCAAATGAAAACTGTTGCAGAGAAAGCCCCTCAGAACATGCCCAGGGAAAACCCTCATTTTATTGTAACGTATTCCAGATTCCATGCAGTCACTGACATATGAGTGTATTCTGCATAAAACCTTTCTTCAAATACTTAATTTACATCATTAAATAAAGATACACTTTTTTCCATGAGTCATCACTTGATCATGAATGTTCAAGTGACAATATAAAACACTGATCTATGTTTAAAAATCATGTATGAGTCTCTGCACTTTTAGTTGATACATGTTAAAATAAGCAATTGAGATCATCAAAGAAATAACTGAGAAACAAATGTATTTATGTTGCTGTGTCCTTATGTAACTATTTCACATTGTAAAATTTACTTGCAAGATAATGAGGAGATCAAAGGTTACTGATTCTGGAAAAAGAGTCATCATGAATATTATAAGTAATTAGAAGTTGTCCATTTGTGCAAAAGCAATCCAAAAATGTTTTTTATAGTTTGTAATGCTGTAAACTTAGGTTTCATAGTGCCCTTAAATATTTCAGATTAAAAAATATTTATCTTAAGCATGATTCCTCAACATTTCTGACTAAACCCTCAACATATTTGGGTGCCTAATCATTCCTGGTGTGACAGCGCCCCCTCTGGTGATGTTGTGTTGATGCTCTGAGGGGTTTTTGTTCAGCTCCACTGATGCTTTGTGTTATTGTGTATCTGGCACAGTAATACACAGCAGTGTCTTCAGGCTGCACATTCACTCCATTTAGAGTCACTGTGTTGCTGGAAGAGTCTAAACTGATGCTGAACTTATTCTTCAGGGAATCCTTATAATATCTGCTAGATCCAACACCATTTCCAATCCACTCCAGTCCTTTCCCTGCAGGCTGTCTGATCCAGCCTGTCCAGTAGCTGCTAACAGAATAAGAGACCTGACAGGTGATGGTCAGACGCTGACTTGGCTGCACAGTCACAGAGGCTGGCTGTGTCAACTGTTCACCCTTCACACCTGTGAAACAACAAAGAAAATGCTCATTATAAAATCACACTGAAACAGATCAACTGCTGACTTTGACAAATGCACAGAGAGAGACTCACATCCAGCTGCCAACAGCAGCAGCAGAGCTGCAGAGAACATGGTTAATGTTGAAAGTCAGGTGCAGAGAACTCCACTGACAGTCTGATGTGATGGTTTTATAGCTGAGGAACAAAGAAGAACTCTGAATTTGCATAGAATCAAACATGTGGAACATCACTGTTGATCAAATAGAGCCAATAGAAGAGTGGAAACCTACAGTCAAATTGTGTTATACAATCAAAATGCACATTTTTTCCCCCTTCTCTTTACTTTAGAGTAAGATTGAGATTTAACATTTAGATTTAGATCCAGCATTAAGATTAGGCATTAGCCATTGGTTGAGCAATTAACATCTGGATTTAGCTATTTCATACATCTTTAAGTGTTACGATTCATTTTTCTCCAGGACCCGAAAGCAGACAAAACGCAGTGGGAATATTGTCCAAACACAAAGTCTCTATTAAAAGATCAACTTGGCAGTCCTCCTGAACCACAGGGGAAGCACTTGTCCAGTCTTTTGAGGCACACAGGGAACTCCAGCAGGGAGCTCCAGCAGGGAGCCAACACGGGAGTCAGGTCCTGTGCGTTCTCCACTCCAGCAGGGCGGCGTGGTGACCTCAAACGACCAGGGTGAATTGCTTCAACGAATTTTTAAAAAATAAACCAATAATGAGGAAACAGAAATCAGATTTACCATGGAAAACACAATAATTCTCCAACCCTACTCGACAGGCGCTCTGTTCTTAAATAGGTGGCCCGATGTAGATTGCTGACAGGTGCGTCTGCCTGCAGCGCACACTGTAGTTAATTATTGGCTCCTTCACGCCCCCTGCAGGAAGAAACAACTAGCACAGGAACCGGAACCCTGGACTCCAAAACTAAGTTGATAAAATTTTTGCATAAATGTGCTAAAAATTGACATTCAGATATTCACTTGATTTCAAGAAAAATGTGACAAAATGTTTTAAATTCCCCAAACTTCAATATATTCATGCTTTTACTTGAACTGTTGTATGCACTGACTGATTGCTTTCCAATAGATTTTGTCGCAATTAAAAACAAAAACCTAATTTTCAAAAACATCAAGCAATTTTTTTCACATGTGTGGCAGGGCGTGGCCTGCCCTCCGAACAGGTGCCATATGGAGGTAGTGCCTCAATTGGTGGGTGGGGAGAAAAAGGTTCGTATAAGGCACTGCCTCCAGCTGGCTTTAGTTGATTTCCCCCTTCAACGAAGGTGTAGCGTGGTTGCAGCTTATCTGGGCTGTTTGACCAACTGAACCTGTCCCAGAATGAGCATGCTGTCTGGCAGCGCCAAGGTAAAAGCACGGCATGCTAACGCATATTTCATCTGGTTACGACGTAAAGTGCAACAGTGCTGGAACGTGTGCTTGCTACTTGTTGCAGAAGGTTGGTGCTTCCTCCCGCCATCCTTCCGTCCAGAGCGCTTTGCCGTAAGGGCGTGCGCGCTAGTTGGCACTGGGCAGGTAAGGCGCAGCAATGCGCGTCACTGACTCCCCCACTCACTCAGTTGATAAATGTTAATGGGGCTTTTCTCGCTGCAGTTGGCTGCCGGCTGGTGTCAGTGGGTCGCGATGCCCCAGCGGGAACCCCTCATGGAGTAGATCACCTCTCTTACTGGACCCACTGCTGCTTTGGCTCGGTCCTTTGGTTCGGGATTCTCTCTCGTTCTCTCCCTCTCCCCTCGCTCCCCTTTGCTCGGAGAAACGGCGCTGAGACGTGGTGGTGCCGCCGAGGCGACCACGGAGCTTTTGCCTAAATTTTAGACTCTTAACAGTGTGTAAATTGTATCAATTTATATTTACTTTTTTTTTTTTTTTTTTTAGGTTTTGTTGCTTTTCGTGTCTTGGTTGACGTTGTTTTCTTTTAGACGACCTGGTCACCATTTATTTGCCTGTCTGTGTGAGGTGTGTGTGTGCCTGTGCGCTCGCCGCGTCTGACTGTTTATCATTGTAAATTTAATTGTTCTTAAATGTGATATGTGTGCGTCCTTACTCATTGTGTCCTGCAGAGGGTAATGTTCACGGTGCGTCATGGACATGACGTCACTACCTATGTACCTGTTCCGGTATAGTTGTGATACAGAGCGGCAGCTCATTGCATCTCCCTGTCTGATTGATTAAATATGCCTAGAGGAGGCTAAAGATAATTCTGTTATCTGAGAGTTTGAATCTCCACCGCAAGGCACTCCGCTCAACAGTTCTCTTTTCTTTGTGGACAGGTGCTGCGGGCCACGGCAGGGACCCAACCCCTGGTGGAGGGCGTTTTCATCACACCTCTCGTGTGTAGTTTTGTTTGTAGTAGCACGAGTGTTTTTAGTTTGTTTATCTCCCCTAATTGAGTTTTACCTGCCGGTGGGGCCCCAGCCCTGTCCACCCCCTTTTGTTTGACTTTTGTACAGCCGAGTTATTTTGGTGTTGAGTTGGATTTAATAAAATTGTACTGCCTAACCCTCAATCCTGTCTCTGTCTCTGGAACCGAACCGTATCTGCGCGTGCCTGTTTCCGGTTAATTCCTGGGGTGAAATTCCCCAGGTGGCGTTGTCGTTGACCATTCCACCTCTCTCCACCCCGCCACACATGCAACAATCGACACTCATTGGTGTGAAAATATGTTTGACATATATTAATCCGTATATATCCAAGCACACATGTGTACAGTAAATTTATCACTTGGTGACTATGACTACACACACACACCACCTGCTGACTATGTATTACAACCAGTTACAAAATGAAAAAAAGACATTTTAAAAGTTGCAAACATTTTCTGCATTTGTTTTAAATGTGAGAGATTAAAATGGATTTTCCCTTTGATTGCAAAAACACGTCAGAGCTGAAGGCAGAAGTCAAAAGTCAGAACTGAAAAATGTAACTTTGGAAATCACAAGAACCAGAATGCCAGAGTCTTGAAGTTACTTCTAGTGTAAAATGATGGTTGGAGTGGCACCAATTAAGCCAAGAATAAATTAATGCCCGATGAAGTTATTTCATGATTTTACAAATGAAAAATGAGTTGTCCCAGGATGAAAACCTGAGGGATTCCAAAGGTAACAAGTGAGAAATATGACAAAACCCTCAACAGGGAAAAAGGCTTTCAAACCAGGTTTAGGTGGATCTGGGAGATTCTGGTAGATTGTAAGTGTTACTTTGGGATGTTTTGAAATAGATTTTTAGAAAATAAAAATTCATAAAGTGTATTGATTTTTTTTAAATGTCTGCTGTCAAGTTTAAAACAGCTGGAAAGAGAGCGAGTACATCAACAACAATGTATCATCAGGAGGCTGGGTTCAACTGCACTTAAAGATTGTTCATGATACAATTGGTAATTGAAAACTTAAGTTCAACTTTAAACAATAACAAATTAATAGAATTTATTGTCTTTACAAAATTTTGTGGCAACATTAAAGTTCACAAACCTAAAAGACACAAACAATTTAAAAGAATAGAGAAAGTATTTAGTATGTGTGGACTTAACAGCAGTAAATATGAGAAGTGTGTTTTTGTACAGCTGCTGAACTGACTTCAGTCACTGTGACCATCGAGCACAATAATAAACAGCAGAATCTTCAGTCTTCAGGCTGTTCATCTGCAGATTCAGCTGTGCTCTGTTGTTGTCTCTGGAGATGATAAACCGGCCTTTGACTGACTCAGAGTAGTACTGGCTGCTGCCACCATAGCTGCTGATAGCACTGATCCACTCCAGTCCTTTTCCAGGAGCCTGTCTGACCCAGGCCATGTAGTAGCTGCTGAATGTGAATCCAGAGGCTGAACAGGTCAGTGTGTGAGATTCTCCAGGTCTTTTAACCACTGGTTCAGACTGGGTCAGAGTCTGAGCATCAACACCTGTTTAGAAGATGAAACATCAAGTTAATCAGCTGATGACAAAAAGTCTGTCAACAATCAGGATGAGTGAAGATCTTCACCTGCCCAGCAGATAGTTAGAAGCAGCAGTCCTGTCCTACAGTCCATCATGTTCAACTGTGTGTCCCCTCTTCTCTGTCCTCCTCTCTGCTCTCACATAAGTAGACGTGGAACACATCTGAGTTTTGCATTGACTCCTCCTCAGTAAAGAACTGGATTTGATTGTGATGCCTCCTCCTCTTTGGAGGATGTGTGTTCATGTCGTCATTTCGTCCCACTGATGGTTTTACAATGGTCAGTGGTCTGAGGTTTTTTTCAGAGTAAATGTGTCCTGACAGTTGCTCTAAAAACAGTTAGAGTAAATATTAAACTTGCTCAGTCTTTACAACCAAAAATCTCCGCGAGCGTGTTGCAAGCCGACGACTCCTAAGTCATGACTCCACATATTTTGACGTGGAACAGAATTTAGGAAATCAAGACGCGAGCTGACTGAAGAAGGAAGTAGGTGTGAAGAGAAACAAGCATGTTGATGCTGCCTCCAGGGTTCTCTCCACAGTCTTTTAGTTGTGTGTTGTGTTTGCTGGTTGTTGGCATGTTTCTTCTTGTCATTCTTCATTTTTCTTCGATCACTTGTGATCACATGATATTTCTGACTTGCAGGACGAAAATCTGTATGTATGGTTTGCTACGTTGAGTTACTGGAGCACACTTCAAACATTATGAACAAAACAGCAAATGCCTGATTTCTTATCCTCAATCTTTATCTCCAACGGATAAAATAAATCTCTTCAGAGATAGAAAAACCTTATGTGTCTGCCCCACTTCAGGTGTGGAGATCTCTCAGGATTCCAG
Organism: Takifugu flavidus; assembly: GCF_003711565.1. Classification (NCBI taxonomy): domain Eukaryota; kingdom Metazoa; phylum Chordata; class Actinopteri; order Tetraodontiformes; family Tetraodontidae; genus Takifugu; species Takifugu flavidus. Next base: position 6,171,055 of record NC_079537.1, on the reverse strand, counting down.
ACACTCGGTGAGTCAGAAAGATTTTCACTGACGTAAGGAAATTGTCTTTAAATACTTTGTTTACATTCTAATATAAAGATAGGCTTTTGTCCTTAAATCATCAGTTCACTAGGAATGTTTTGATATTAATATTAGACACTGCTTTGCATTTTAAATTCTTCCTGAATTAATGAAATTGTGTTTTAAATTTTGGGCGTGTTTAAGCAGTTCGATCAGATCATTGATTAAGTGATTATCCGATATATTCTCAAGGAGATATTTCACATTTATGCAAAATTCTCTTGTAAAATAAAGAAATTGCTGTTGGGTCACTGACAAGCAGAAATGAATTGAAATGCAAAATTCAGACACGGGAGAAAGGAACAGATTCTTTC